>NC_039363.1:88965831-89083270 GCF_003573695.1 Papaver somniferum
TTAACATATTTCCACACGAGTGTAGGAAAAAAAAGTTATTGTACTGTCAAGTTCTTTGCAGTTACAAAATTAACCTCCTAATGCGCAGCTAGTCCACTGCATAACAAGACTGGAGGTTCCGCCTGCATACTGCTTGTTTTTTCCGCTTTAGATGTTCTGTCTCCACCTGCAATGTTTTTTTTAATGGAATAGAATACACTTCATTTCTTAAGATGTTATACATAAATTCGACTGACAGATTGTTCATCCTTAAATTCCTTGATAAACAATTCCGGGATGTTACAACCAAAATCAATAAAGGATCTGTCATTTCTAGCATTTTTAGCAATTACATGCGCAACATTGTTTGCGGATCTTTTAACATGGTTCACACTAAAAAGAAAGAAAAATAAAGCATATACCTTATTTCATCTACAATCCCTTGACTCAGCCAGTGAACAGAAGGGATGGCATGCTTGATAGAGTTAATTACAGTTCTACAGTCACTTTCAAAAGTTACTTTCAGCAAGCTCCTTTCTTTGGCCCATATGATTGCTTCTTTCATGGCCAAACATTCAGTCTGTTCAGGGTCTATTCCTCCATTGAAGTATCTACCTCTGATGCCCCTGCATTGACCTGTAGAATCACGAATAATTAAACCAATAGAAACATTAGATGTATTATAATCAAACGAAGCATCTAAATTAATTTTCAGTTCATCTGTTGGTGGAGAATACCAAGCATCTAAATTAATTTTCTTCTGAGCATTGATTCACCATATTTTTTAGAGAATTGCTCTATCGAACTCGCAAGCGTTGCTATCTCAAGCTTTTTTTTCAAGTTTAGTTGATCAAAACTATATACTTGATTTCTAGTCTACTTATAGCTATGTCTCGGATTAGGATAGAAGGTGTAGTTGAGCTTTAGATTTCATGGCGTTCACCAATTGAAGACGAAGATCTACTGAGGAGAGCTTGGAGGAACTTCATCAATAAAAGGTATGTGGAGACTAAAACTTATCTATCACTCAGAAGTCTATTCTATTTTATTTTCCAATGAGACTAAGTCGTATATCTATATAGACTTTTATATTATACACATTTGATATTTCGAGCCGAGTTTATCTCGCTTATCTATTTCTCGAAATATGTGTTGGAAGATTTTTGCTTTAACTATGTTCATCATATTCTTGACGAGTTTAGTTGGAGACAATTTATTTGTTAGAAACTAAATATTAAGTCAAAAGATGATCATGTGAAAATTTTCTTGAAACATCTTACATGATTTGTGTAAGACAGTCATTTGATGTCGACTTGGAAAGTTTCGTATTGATCATTCGATCACTTGAAGCTAATGGTTTGTGTGAGACAGCCATTGTTGTCTTCTCAGAATGTTTCAATGATTGAAATGGGAGTTTAGAACAATTAACCATGTTTGGATACAACACGGTATGCATAATTAGTATGCGGATTGTATTGTTATAACTCAGGTATGGGAACTTTGTTTGCGTACCTAGTATGTGAACGGTTTTACCTGAGAAGGTCCGGGAACCTTGTTTGCGTACCTAGTATGCGAACGGTTTTACCTGAGTTGGGTCTGTGACAGCTGTTTGCGTACCTGTTTGCGAACGGCTGGACATGCCAAGGTCTGGAGCTGTTGTTTGCGTACTTGGTTTGCAAACACAATGGTTAAGTTCTAAAATCGGTTAAGTATGATTCTCATACTCATGAACTAAAAATTTTATGAATTAAGGAATGCAATCTTTGCAAACCCTCACTTAATGTTCATGAATTGATTCTTGTATAAGTATCAATGTGTTCATATATATTTCTATGAGATAGTGAACGATTGAACAACTCTATGTGAAACACAATTAGATTCATTTGATTATCTTTCATAATTTATTAATCATCATATTTGATCTGGAAGTTTTAGATGAATATGGTTAAGACAAAAGTGTTCATATGGCTAACTTCGGTTAACTATTATTGAGTCAACTCAATATACACGTTTAGGTACGGTTACCCATATCTAAATGAAGGTAAGCAACCCTGATTTTAAAGACTATATAAGATAGAACTCTAGAAACTGGAAAACCTAATCCCCGCACTTTCTTATGTCCTAGTTGCAAACTAGAGTCGATTCTCCTTTAACCTAGGGTTTCCAAAACCGTATTAGGTTAACGACTTGAAAACTTCATTTGGGATTCGTGAAGCCAGATCCAACTATTTTCTTTGTAGTTGCGTATTCTGATCTTACAGGTTCTATCGTGCTGAGTAATATCTTCTCTAAGATTTAGTCTAGATTTATCTCTGATAGGTAAGATATAAAAAGTAATCACAACATGTTAACATTGTTAACACTCTGATCCAATTCATTCAATTAGAAAAAGCCTTTGAATAAGCATTACAGGAATATCTAAGGTAGATTTTTATCAATGAAAAATATATCAGAGTTTTGGATTTATCTTCTGCATACTCACAAGAAGATCTTAAGATTTGTACCGAAGAGACTTTTCTTAGTGAATGGACCGATTCCGATGATGAAGATGTTGAAGAGGTGATGCTCGAGAATGAAACCAAATTGAATGAGTTTGTGGAAGACCCAATTGAACTTGCCAATGATTTTAATGATTCGAAGACTTTAGTTAAGGTACAAAATGACGAAGAATGGTTGAAAGGTTTGATAGATGACCACAATATACAAGAGGTAAGTAGTTCACTTGAATTTTTCAAAGAGGAAAAGGATTTCGTAATACAAGAGATTGTGCGAGGTTTGTCTAACTCCTTGCACATTGATTCTTATCCTTTACCTATTATTGGTTTGAATGTATGTGCTTCGTAAGTATTTTTGAATGACTTTGTTTCTAGATATCCGTCATTAGAAAGACTTGATTCTAACACCATGCAGGTATGCCAAGAGGAATCCATGGAAGTTCCCAAATTCTATGTTCTCTATACACTTTCAAGTGTAGACAAGATTAAGTGTGGGGAAATTTCTATCAAGCGATAATTTCACTATTGTTTTCTTGTGCTAATATTTGTATGAAGCTATTGTTTGCAAAACAGGTACTATGGGTGGATCCCCAAATTTTAAGATTGTTAGTATATGGGGAGTGAATTTTACAAGTTCTAAGTCGGGCAGACGACTTTAAACCAAGCGTTGCATGGGAGGAAACCCATTGGTTTAATATTTCTTATCCTTTTGTTTTTTTTTTTTTTTTGTTTTTCTTGTTACATATCATGTTAAGATTTCCTACCTTGACTTTACTATGGGGATTCAATTACAATGAGGACAACTAATGTAACGTTTAAGTGTGGGGGAGTGGTTAAGTATATATTAAAAAAAGTTGCATAAAACCTCCAACTTGTAGAGATTTTAGAGTCACTAGTATACATCTAGCTATGTTTACATACAGTATTCTCACCAAAATAATGGAACTTAGAAGTGCTAGAGAATACTAACAATTAGGTGTTATTAATCTTTGCGAGAAGTCATTGTTGTTTGTGGCTTAACTTAACCATGCGGGTGGAAAATTAGGAGCAAGAAGATATTTAGTATTAGAGTTGTTGATCAATCATTAATGGAGACTACCGGTATTTACATCAAGCGAGGCACCGACCTTAAATTCTTTGTAGCTGACTAAAAAACAATTAGAGTATGTGACATCGTACGCTAATTCCGGGTATAATGGTGAGCTACCCCACTTCGCACCAAAATCAACACTATTTTTAATCTCTTGAGTGCTAATTTTGTCAATCATGTGGGTGACGTATATAGATGAAAACCTCTTTCTTGTAGTTCGATTTGCAGTTAGCGCCATTCTCTCTCTCGACAATAACAGGTCCATAGAAACACCATCACCATCAACAAGTGGAGCATCATAAGTTCGAAGGAAATTTGAAGACGTTCAAGGTTTACAAACAACGGAACAAGAAAAAAAAGCAAATTTCATATCCAAGCAAAACAACACGACAAGGAGCGGAATTATATAAACATTTTGAAGACTTATTTATAAGAGCAAAGAAAATTAAAAGATGAGAATTATTGGATTTTATGATATCAAAATAATACAAGTTGTGAAGAATCAAGCGGTAAAGTACTTTTTCCACGGCCATGGTTTGTTTTATTTCACTTTGTTTTGTATTTTATTTCTCTTGTCTTAAAAAAAATTGAAAAAAAAAATAAAAAAATCAAAGGGAAAATCAAAATCAAAAAAAAATCAAAAGGAAAATCAAAATCAAAAAATATAATGTATATATATACGTATTTGTCCAAATAATGAAGGAATTGGCGACTGGTGATGGTCCAAGTTATGGTTTGTTACAACATAGGATTTTCTCTTTACCTATACAATATGGTGGCCTAGGGATCTATTTTATGTTTGATACTATGAAAAATTGTTACTTGGCATCGTGTTCACAGACCTTACACCTGAAGAAGAATATATTGCATGGTCCAGACTTTCCAGTTAAAGGTTTAGCATATCAAACTGCTTTTGACAATTTCCTCCAAGTTAGCGGTATTACATCATCACAGTGTTGCAATCTTACTACTGCCAGGCCCCCCATCTTATGCATGTTTTAGCAGTTCAGTACTTTGCAGGCGTGACTAAGAAAATGTCGTCTCTTTTCAATATGTCCAGGAGAAATTTAGCATTATGGCAGTGTAATCAAGCCCCGCATGCACATGGTTATTTTCTTGCTATTCCAGCAGATGGACTTGGACAGAAAATTGGGCCACGACAGTTTTGTGCATGCTTGGTTATAGACTTGGTATTCCTTTGTTTGTCGTTAATAGTTCTTGTTGTTGCTGGAATAGGGATATGGATGTTTATGGTGATCATGCACTTTGTGCTAGTGAAGTTGGTCTTAAGTTTAGACATGATCTTGTTAGAGATATCTTTGCGGATATTTGTTACTGTGTGATGTACCTTCTAGAGTTGAGGCAGCTTTGAGGTTTCTTTCTCATGATGGTGGTGATGCTAGGACGGTATACATCTTTGTTTACAATTGGGAGGAAGGGAGCGATATGTGTTTTGATGTGACTGGGGTTTCCCCTTTTGCCGGGGATGGTGTGCAAGCTTTTATACCGAGTCTCGCCTTGGCTAAATCCGTTGAGTTCAAGAATGTTAAGTACCTTGATGTATGTAGATCCAATGGTTATAATTTTGGTACCTTAGCCTTTACTACCTTAGGTGAACTTGGTATTGAAACTATTGAATTTTTGAAATGATTGAAGCACTGCATAGCTAGGCATGATGTAAATATTAATGCCCGTAATTTTTTTTTTATTAAAATTGGTTTAGCTATTCAAAAAGGTGTTGGAGACCAACTTTTTGCTAGGCTCCCATCTAGTTACTTGTAATAACTTTTCTTTTGTTTTTCTAAAAATAAATAAACAAATCAATATATAAAAAAAAAATCAAAATAAAAAATGAGACAAGAGAAAATTTTATTATTGTTTTTATTTTTATTTGTTTAATTCTATAAGGAAGTTTCAAGCGACATGGGTTCGAAGAAAAAAGTTACAAATTGTCAAGGATCTACGAAGTTCAAGAATTTATCATCAAAAGTTGAATCCGAAGACGAAAACCAAGAAGATGAAGACGAGGAGCGGAAGACGTTTTTATTGGATGCTGCGAGAGTGGTGTTATCATCATTGCGATCGGATGTGAAGGTAAGAGAGTGGTGTTATCATCTTTATAGAATTTAAATACTAAAAGAACTCAGAAAAAAATGAGGTCATTCCGAGTTCGTATGAAGAAGTTATGAGCAAAATGGTGAAACCAATTTGGATTAGGTTTATGTTGGGCCTTATTCGGCTTGCGCGAAAAGAGGAAGGAGGGATGCGTTTTAGGCTTTCTATTGACGCGAAAAATTAGGGATTTTGGTGGATTTTGAGGAGGTTAAATATCCTAATTGGATTGAGGAAATTATACGATTGTCCTTACTTTTTAAGGGCTTCAAAAATATCCTTACCAACTAATATTTATATCCCTACATCATCCGGAAGAAAATTCATTTGATTATATTCCCACAAATACCCCTTGTATCAGTCGAGATCTCATTTTATCTTTCCTTTCATTTCACATCAGTTTTCTTTTTTATTATGTATCTCTTCGTTCTCCGACCATCCCCACCACCATCACTGCCTCTGCAACTACTACCGCCGTCGCCATGGCCAACCTGATTCGTATTCGGATGACAACTATCAGCACCAGAGATGACCTTCTTCTTCTAAATATTAAATTCTTAGATTTAAGTAGATCGAGATCTGATCATAGGTTTTGATTTATAATAATTTTAGGTTTGAAATTCTTCGAATTACTGAAGCTCAAGAGGTTATGACGATAGTGATGGTTCTGGTGGCGGCGGTGGTGGAAGAGGTATATATGTGAATCTATTTTTTGTTTTTGTTTTTTGAGATTGGTTGGGGTTACCGTAGTTGATGATGAACCTTACCTCAACTTACTTTTAGTCATCGATTTTATAGAATTAGGTTTCAATTTGCAACATGCTTTATCATCTACTTGAATCAATTGCCGATAGAAATTTGGATTTTTTTCAATGATTGCTTGTTGGTTATAGAAATTATGGCTTATGGGATTAGTGGACTTATGGAGGTGGTGGTAGTGACTTGAAGTAGCAAGGTGACGTAGGGTACATAATTATTGGTGGTTGAGTTGTGTAGGTATATGGTGGTGGTGGTGGCGGCATGTATTCTGGTGTAGGATTTTCATGTGTTGGTGAAGGTGGTGGCGTGTACATTAGTGCAGGAGTTACATTAGTGTGTGTTGGTAGTAGTCTTTTTGCTAATAGATTCAGTGGGGTTGGTGATTTTTTCGTGGTTGGTGGTGTTTTGTAATAAATATTGGTGGTTCTGGATGTTTGTGGTGATGTTGGTGGTGGAGTTTAAGTGTGATTGTGGTGGAGATTGAGTGTGATTTTGGTTGCATTTGTTGATGGTGTTCCAGGTATAGCAATTTTCCTTTCAGTAAACCTACTTATTTCAATTTTTACGGGATCAACTACTGTTGTTGATCCCATTTATGTGAACAACTCCTATTGTTGACCCAATTTTTTGTGGGATCAACTACGGTTGTTGATCCATTTATGGGATCAACTCCTGTTGTTGACCCAATATTTATGGGATCAACTACTATTGTTGATCTTTTCAACTCCTATTGTTGACAATATTTTCCTTGGATAAGTATAATCATGCTTGTAATTTAAATCATATAAATTCCTTCCAATGTTGAACTTGTGGTGCAATGGTAGCATGACTGACTCCATGTCAGATGATGCGTTTCTACTCACGCCAAGTTCACTCCATTTGCATGGATCAACTTCTGCTGTTGATCCTTTTTTTTATCAACTACCGTTGTTGATCCCTTAAATTGGATCAACGTCTACTGTCTATTTTTATTTGGATCAACTACTGTTGTTGATACAAAAATATCTGAACCAGTGGTTGCGGTGGTGGCATCGACGGAGGACTAGTGGTGGTGGCGGTGACGGACTAGTGGTGGTGGAGGACTGTTGGTGGTGTAATAGCGGGGGTGAAGGAGTGGTGGTGGAATATTAGTGGTGGTGGCGGTTGGTAGGTCGTGGTTGTTGAACGGTGGTGGTGGAATGATAGTTGAATGTTGGTGGTGGTGCTAGTGGTGTTGGTGAAGTGGTAGAGTAAGAAATTTGTTCCATTTTGAAATAAAGAAAAATATTATATGGGTGAGGGTATTAAGGTAATATAATTTTAAATGGATAAGGTTATTAAAAAGTAGAGACGTATTTATATTGTTGTATAAGGATATATTTATTGGGTTTCAAAAGTAAGGACATATAAATAATATACCTGATTGGATAAGGATCAAGAGGATGAATTTTACAAAGACAAGGACTTGGAAATTGAATGGGAAAGGAATCCTAATCCTAAGAACATTGCAACCAAATTGAAGCCTATAAATAGAGAAGTTATCTACTTATACCTCTACACTTCTACACACACTACACTTTGGTTTTGTTTTCACATTTCTTTTCTTTTCTTTATTCTTTGTGAACTCCAAACTATGAGTGGACAATTTTATTATTGATTGAGGATGAATTCCTAGTTCTTGACATGTTTTGAGTTTTGTTTTAAATCTACTTTGAAGTTTTCGCGTGATTATTGTTTGTTTTTACGAATATTAATATTTGTGCTTGATTGATAGGTCGTTTAGGTGCACAAATAAATTGATTTTTTAATTGATTTAAAGCTAGTAAAAGTTAGGGGATAAGTAACCTTTTCTTGAATCTTTACATAAGTAGAAAACACGAGACCTTGCAGAGGGATTCCGTGGAGCAATTGTGTGTGACAACAACTTTAGCAAGTAGACCTTGATCTGAGAGTCTAACTACTAATATCAACCTAATAAATTCACAAATCTTAATGAGTTTAATTAAATTACATCTTGAGTAATCTACTACTAGATGGTTTGATAAATAGAATCTGGTAGGCGAGAACTTCTGTATCCGGTGATACAAGGAATTTAGGGGTTAGCACTGATCTAGCTACTATACCTATGGTTGGTGATAATTTGTGGCAACTAAAAAGTGAAAAATAACATAACTTGAATCATTATTTTACAACGAAGAAGGATTCCTGGATCTTATTTCTCTTATTGATTACAATTTTATCTCTTTAATTACTTTGTTTACTTTCTTTTGCATTTTATAATCTAATACAAAACCCCCCCTTGTAATATTATAAGACAACTAAAACCTATTGCTCCTTGTGGGAACCAACTTAACTACCACCATATTACTTTTTAATTAAGTGGAAAAATATTCATTAATTTGTTGTGGCTATGACACACATCAATGACTGCAAGGAACCTGATAGTGTAGTAACTTTTTTTTCCTACACTCGTGTGGAAATATGTAGGATATGACTGTACATTTCGAGTGTGCTGGAATTTTGTCCTTCCAAGGGTGTAACAGGATGTTATAGTCAGGAGACGGATCTACTAACGAAGGAATGTTTAAGTAGGAATCGAATCAAAACTTGGTATTATAATACTTACATCTTTTTTCTCGAAAATTCTGAAGATCGAGTTTGTAAGCACTTTAAGTTAACTACGTTTTTGATTTCTTGGCTTTGACGTATGTATAATTGCTTACAGGTTTCATCAGTTAATTTAATTATGTTCCTCCATAAGATTTATAAGGTTCTTATGTCTGTAGTGAGAAGCTAAACTTTTCTAGGTACTACATTTCTATAATGTTTGTACAATCATATGACAAAAGAAAGGAAGCAAATGGGTTTATTTGGCTTGATTTACCAAAAATATCTGATCAATGCCTGAAGGCAGTTAACTACGAATGCGTCACCAATGATATTGGTCGGCATTGTTTTCTACAGTGGAAGCCGATGTCTTATTTCCTACTGGCCGGTGAAAACAATACCACCTATCCCATGAATTCCAACGGGGACGTCAACGGGAAAGATGTGTAAATTTCAAGTACTCTTGTTTGTAAAAATAAATACAACTGTAAACATTGAGAAGGTGAATCACATTTTGGGACAGCAGACCTTTCCTTGCATGGATGTAATTTTTATTGGGGCGTACCAAAAAAATACAAGTGATAATTTGTTTTACCTGGATTTTGGTACGCCCCTGATCAAAATGACACAACCTATTAGACATCTTGCTTTTTTGTGTGTTTCGCTCGAGTGCAAAGTTGTGAACATTTGACATGTATAAATTTTTGTTTTATTTTTTATATTGGGAAGTCAAATGCGAATTTTCCTCGATATAAAATGCGGTGAGTGAGAGAGAAATGAAAGACGATTTTCCGATACCGTTGACTGAAGTCAAAGAGTTTTTTTGTTCGGAATCTATTCACTCTGGTATTGAATTCAGCTGATTTTTGTTAAATTTTCGTCCCTTTTGATGTTTAGTGGTTAAATTTATCTCACTAATTGTCTTAAAATGGTATTTTATATGTCTGAATCTAGAGAAATTTTGGTTAAAACTCCAAGGGTTCGAAAATAGAGAGTTACAGTAGAACTTCTCTATAAGAATATCATAGGGAGCACAAGAAATTATTCTTATATAAAGGTTATTCTTATATGGAGGTCTACCTTGAAACAATCAATAAAAATTTGTTATAGAGTAGAACCTCTATATAAGAATATCCTAGGGATCACAAGAAATTATTCTTATATGAAGGTTATTCTTATAAGGAGGGTCTACCTTGAAACGATCAATAAAATTTGTTATATATTTATCTAGGAAAAAATATAGTTACGCACAACAAACATCACATTGAACCTAGGAAATACAAATATTAGTTAAATTTTGTTTAGTTTCACATGTGTGCTACGTAAGTTAAATATAGGAAGTTTGTTATGCAACGCAATGTACCTAGGAAAACATAAATTTTTGTTTAGTTTCACATGTGAAATTTTTTTAGTTTAATATGTATTAGTTAAATATACGAAGTTTGTTGTGTAACACAATCCATGAAAAATTCAACAATGATATGGAAAATTAACAAATGAAATCATATGATCAAAAAAATATTTGAATGAGTCGTATGGAAAAAAAACATCACACTTTGATGTAAAGAGATATCCAAGAGTTAAAAGATCCAAGTACTCCAAGAAAATTAACTTGTAGTACGCTTGGTTTCCTTGGTTCTTCAACTTTCTTTTAATTCTTCGTCACTCCAAGTAATCCAATGATTTTGATGTAAAAATATATCCAAGAGTTAAAAGATCCAAGTACTACAAGAAAATTAACTTGTACTAGGCTTGATTTCCTTGGTTCTTCAACATTATTTAAATTCTTCGTCACTCCAAGTACTCCAACGTGTACTACTCAGCATCATAGTTGTTGAAGATCTGTAGCCATAACAATAGTCAACAAAATTGTTTTCATATTGTTATATAGCGTCATAGTATTATTACACAACATCAAAGTTCGATTGTATCACAACTTTGACAATAACACTACAAGTGATAATTTGTTTTACCTGGATTTTGGTACGCCCATGATCAAAGTGACACAACCTATTAGCAATCTTCCATTTTTCTGTGTTTCGCTCGAGTACAAAGTTGTGAACATTTGAAACGTATAAATTTTTGTTTTATTTTTTATATTTGGAAGTCAAATGTGATTTTTCCTCGATACGAAAGGCGGTGAGTGAGAGAGAAATGAAAGGTGTTTTTTCCGATACCATTGACTGAAGTCAAAGAGTTTTTTTTTCGGAATGTATTCACTCTGGTATTGAATTCAGCTGATTTTTGTTAAATTTTCGTTCCTTCTGATGTTTAGTGGTTAAATTTATGCCACTAATTGTCTTAAGATGGTATTTTATGTGTCTGAATTTAGAAAAATTTTGGTTGAAACTCCAAGGGTTCGAGAATAGAGAGTTACAATAGAATTTCTCTATAAGAATATCATAGGGAGCACAAGAAATTATTCTTATATAAAGGTTATTCTTATATGGAGGTCTACCTTGAAACAATCACTAAAAATTTGTTATAGAGTAGAACCTCTATATAAGAATATCCTAGGGATCAAAAGAAATTATTCTTATATGAAGGTTATGCTTATATGGAGGGTCTACCTTGAAGTGATCGATAAAATTTGTTATATATTTATCTAGGAGAAAATATAATTACGCACAACAAACATCACATTTAACCTAGGAAATACAAATATTAGTTAATTTTTGTATAGTTTCACATGTGTGATACATAAGTTAAATATAGGAATTTTGTTATGCAATGTACCTAGGAAAACATAAATTTTGTTTAGTTTCACATGTGAAATTTGTTTAGTTTCATATGTATTAGTTAAATATATGAAGTTTGTTGTGTAACACAATCCAAGCAAAATTTAAAAATGATATAGAAAATTAACAAATGAAATCATATGATTAAAATATTTGAATGAGTCGTGTGAAAAAAAAAACATCACACTTTGATGTAAAAAGATATCCAAGAGTTAAAAAGATCCAAGTACTCCAAGAAAATTAACTTGTAGTATGCTTGATTTCCTTAGTTCTTCAACATTCCTTGAATTCTTCGTCACTCCAAGTAATCCAATGAGTTTGATGTAAAAAGATATCCAAGAGTTAAAATATCCAAGTACTCCAAGAAAATTAACTTGTAGTAGGCTTGATTTCCTTGGTTCTTCAACATTCCTTGAATTCTTCGTCACTCAAAGTACTCCAACATGTTCTACTCAGTATCATAGTTGTTGAAGATCCATAGCTATAACAATAATCAACAAAATTGTTTTCATATTGTTATATAGTGTCATAATATTATTACACAACATTAAAGTTCAATTGTATCACAACTTTGACAATAATACTACGGTGATATGTATCACTCCCCCTCAGTAATTACTTCATCTCACAATGAAAACCACTTCCCCTTACATAATGATCTGTAAACCATATGTATATGTAGTGTGAACTACAAAATAATTCTCCTCCTTTTTGTCAATATAAATTGGAAAATGTACGAAAACTAGCGGGATCATAATGAAATTCTCAAAGAGATGCTTCATGACTAAAAGAGAACATATCAACTTTGTTTCGATGATTTCACGTAGTCGAAACTTAGTGTATTTATCAAAGAGTTTATAAAGATATAAGATAACTCCAACAATATTCCACAGCGCACTCCGCACAAAGATTTGGCAATTAAGCACAAGTTCGATTAAGAACTCTCCCCCATAGAATGTCATTTCCGAAAGAACAACAAGAGCGACCTTACTTTTACAAGAAAAGAATGATTTCTTTGGATATTGACAAATCACAAGAAACATGAATTTGTATCCAGAAAACTTAATTAAATTAACCACAAAGGAACCTCAACGACTAATTTAATCGGAAATGCTCAACATAAGAAGACTTACGGAGCCATACAATACTTTCACATAGAAGTGGATTAGAGAAAGATCAATACTGCAGAAAATACAAAGATTCATTCTATTGTTCATCAATATTTTCATAATGATACCATATACTTAATCTTTGACATCAAAAGTTCATTCTATTTTCCATCAATATTTGCATAATGATACAATAGACTTAAGTTTTGACATGTATGGGACAATCATAGTTCACGGATATAAGTACACATATCCCATAACATTATTTGCAATATATGAAACCAATAAAGATTAATACCACAAAATCATCTTCCAAATAACTTAGAATTTAAATAAATAAATCTAAAAACATTGCAAGATGAATATTGTTGGCAATAGATATGTGTAATCAAAATATATGCTATTCCAAACCCTAGTTATCCTTCTTAAAACACAAGAATAAATTCTCATAAGAAGTTTCCTAGACAAAATAAAAAACCAAGTTTCTTTGATAACTGCATACCTTTGGAAGACTCCATCATAAAAGGTATCACTGATATCCTTGATTCTTTTGACCATGGAGACTCCATGTTCATGGGTTAGAACATTTACTTTTTGATCAACAATACGGGCAAGCTGCCTAGCTTTGATGCAGTCCAATATGAGTTTCTTCTGATTCCGTATTAAGACATTTTGATTTTTAAGGATTTTGGTCTGGCCATAAATGAGTCGATTTATTTGCAGTTGAAGATTTGCAAATTCGACCTTTGAATCATTCTGAAAAAGAGTTAAATCTTTGACAGATTCACTAATCCAAGAGTTGTACTCTTTCCTTGCAATCATCTTTTTCAAGACAAGTTCTTGAATTGAATCGCATCCTTTAATGTCTTCTTCCATCTCAAGATTCTCCACTTCCTGAGGTCTTGGAGAGTTCTCCATAGCCTTTTTTTTAATTAGGGAAGGAAAAATAATATAAAATATATATGTTTATGAACAAGAGAAGGAACCCTTGTTATGAAAACCTTATAAACTCCCAAGCAGAAGACACCGACATTTATGGACCAGTTATAGAAGATTGATGGATCAGAAAAGATCCAATAATAAGAAAATACACTCTGTTTTCAGATATCTCATATTTTCATAGCTCAATAATTAAAAGATTTTCTTTAGATCGAAGCATATGAAAAAGATAAAATAGTTACTATGAGTCAAGATATGACTCAACATTCACAAAAGAAAAAAACAACTATTTCAAACACAAGATAGATGGTAACATACAGTAGACTTGAGCATCTCGCAATTCTCATCCTTGCAACTCTCAAGTTAGATACAAGGATGAAATTACCTAGAGCTAGGTAGCTAAGTGAGATATAATCCCACCATGCATATTGAGAGATGAGGTGTAAATACCATATGAATGTTTGAGCCTTGTATTCCTTACCTTTCTTCTGTTGTTTTTTATCCCGGAGGAATAATACATAAACCTTTTAAAGTATCTATTAGAAGGATTTTTATGAGGACTAAATCTAGGACCTCTAGAGATTGGTTCCATAGGGTCAGAAATGAGAGAATTCCATTTCCTAGACTTAGATCTACCAGACTTATTCTCATTAGCACTGGGAACGTGTGCATTTGTAGCGCAACAATTAGCACCATTAAGAGGGACACGGTTCCTGTAGAGATTTCTAGAAGAGTGACTTTGGAAACCTTGTGCACGAGAATTCTGGTTTTCTGCAGGAATGAAATCCATTGTAGATGTCGTCAGACAATTCACTCTGCCAACATAAAAAAGAAGTAGATTTTGAAGATCAGAAATCTATTTCTATCTAGCAAAACAATGTGAATCATAATGATTTCTTTTCCCGCAGAAAGAACAGGTCCGTGGAAGAGAGACATCATAAGGAACATGTTTTAAACTCATAGCCCTATTGGAAGACTACAAGTTATGTAAACATTTATTAGCAGACGCTTCCTTTGGAGTAATTTTTTTAATGTACTGTAATCCCTGATGAGAATTAGAGATTGGCACAGAAAAAGGTTTACTCATTAAGACAGAGTTCTCATTTTTCAAGGAATTGCACTTTTCCTGGGCTAGGAGAAGAGATGCGACCAGTTTCTCTTTTTCAACATAATGTTTTTCAGATCTGATGAGTGAATCTCGATCAAACATTTTTCTCTAATTGAATCATTTTTAACAATATCTTCAAGAACACTGATCTTTTCACGCTGTAGGGTAGTTTCTTGAACAAGGTTTTCAATATTTTTAGAGAACGACTCAACGATACTGTAGAGTTCCCGTTCTCGATCAAGAGACTTCTCAAGTTCATTAATGAACTGAGCATGTTTTTCTTCAAGAGATTTTATTTTAGAATCTTGAACATCAATATTCTTAGTAGATTTTTTTAATGTTCAGATGAGTTCCATTTCAGCTTCTGGCATAGTGTCAACTGTCTCATCAGAGGGAATGTTATCAGAATCTGATAGCAAAAATTTTCTACCTCAGGATTCAGAAGAATCATCTACGGAGTAATCGATCCTTTGAGGTAAGCCCAAGACATTTGGCATAATCAAAAACTTTGGAAGGCATTTTTATGTACGTAAAAAAAGATAGACTTTTGTCCACAGAATCAGATTGCTATAAACACAGACTTAGGAGGTCTTAAACGTGTTTGCCGGCTCTGATACCAATTGAAAAAGCGAGGGTATAACAACCACACCCAATATTTCGTTTACGCAATCTGTATGGACAACTCCAATACAATTCAAAGAGAATCAACTAGACAGTCAGACTCAATCAAGGAAAATATATCCAAGATTTATATCTATGTTTCTCAATTTAATCATCAAATGAAACAGATAGAAATCTGTGAGCATGATTATTATGAGAAACAACTTGAACGATACCAGAGACCAATTTTCAAGTGTCAATCAATTTCAATCAACAACCAAAGGTTGGATTTACTAATTGATTGAACTGTGCATAACCTGTGATATTTCAATTATATAAACAAATGTAATGCGGAAAAGAAATAACACAGACACCAGAAGTTTTGTTAATGAGGAAACCACAAATGCAGAAAAACCCCGGGACCTAGTCCAGTTTTGAACACCATATTGTATTAAGCCGTTACAGACTCTAGCCTACTACAAGTTAACTTCGGACTGGAATGTAGTTGAGCCTCAACTAATCTCACACTGATTAAGGTACAATCGCGTTCTTTACGTCTCTGAATCCCAGCATGAATCTAAGCACTTGATTCCCTTAGCTGATCTCACCCACAACTAAGAGTTGCTACGACCCAAAGTCGAAGACTTGATAAACCAATCTATCTCACACAGAAAAGTCTATTGAATAGATAAATCTGTCTCCCACAGAAATACCTATGAGTTTTGTTCCGTCTTTTGATAAATCAAGGTGAAAAGGAACCAACTGATACACCAGACTTATATTCCCGAAGAACATCCTAGTAATATCAATCACCTCACACTAATCTTAATCGTATGGTAGCGAAACAAGATATTGTGCAATCACAAACGATGAGAGGAAGATGTTTGTGACTACTTTTTATCTTGCATATTGAAGAATAAATCTCGAGCAAATCTTAGAGAAGATAGTACTCAATATGATAGAAAACAACAAGATCAGAACACCCAACTACAAAGAAAATAGTTGGGTTTGGTTTCACTATCCCAATGAAGTCTTCAAGTCGTTAACCTATAATGGTTTTAGGAAAAACCTAGGTTAAAGGAGAATCGACTCTAGTCGCAACTAGTATCACACATGAGGTACGGGTATTAGGTTTCCCAGTTGCTAGAATTCTCCCTTATATAGTCTTCAAATCAGGGTTTGATAACTTTGGAACAAAGCACTTAATATTCACTGTTAGATGAAACCTGATTCAAGATTCAAGATAATATCTTTCCACCTTTAAATGGTATTTAACTTGTTACACACAAATAAAATATTCCTTTATTTAGATAAGGGTAACCGTACCTAAACGCATATATTGAGTTGGCTCAATAATAGTTAACCGAAGTTATCCATATGAAAACTTTTCTCTTAACCTTGTTCATCTTAACACTTCTAGATCAATTGATAATCAAATGAATCTAATTGTGTTACTCATAGATTTGTTCAATTGTTTATATTCTTATAGAAGTATACAAGACACAATTGAAGCAAAATCGAATTGATTCAAAAGAATCAGTTCATAAACATTTTAGCCACGGTTTACAAAGATTGGATTCCTTAATGTGTAAATGTATTTGTTCATGAGTATGAAATCATAATTAACCGATTTTATAACTTGAACCACTTAAGTTTGCAAACGGGTACGCAAAGTTCAGTTCCAGACATTGGTCACAGGCCGACAGTTTGCAAACGAGTATCTGAACTTTAGCTCCGGACGAACTCAGTTTAAATTGTTTGCGAACGGGTACGCAAACTTGGTTTTCGGACTTCAACAGTTAAATCAGTTTCCGAATGGGTATGCAAACTTAAGTACCTTGACTTAAATAGTTGAATAAGTTTGTACGGGTATGCAAACTTCCGTTCCTGAATTCCGTCAAAACAGTTCGTACACTAAGTACACAAACCATAATGTATCCAGACATGGGTTGTAGTTCTTAGCTTCCATTTCAATCATTAAAACATTCTTAGAAGACGACAATAATTGTCTCACAAAAACTATTAGTTTATAAGCAATTTTCAAGTGATCGAATGATCAAAAAGAAACATTCTGAGTCTACATCAAATGACTGTCTCACACAAATCATGTAAGATATTACCAGGTGATTTTCACATGATCATCTTTTGACTTTCATCAAGAATAATGATGAACGTGGTCAAAGCAAAAATCTTTCCAACACATATTTCGAGAAAGATATAAGCGAGTTAAACTCATCTCGAAATCTCAAATGTGCCTAATGTAAAGTCTATATAGTAATACAATTTTTATCTCAATATAAGAGATAGAGTAGAAATAGACTTTCTAAGTGATAGATGAGTTTTAGTCTCCACATACCTTTTGTTGATGAAGTTCCACAATCTCTCCTTAATAGTTCTTCGTCTTCAATTGATGAACGTCGTGAATTCTCATGCTCAACTACACAATCTATCCTAGTTTGAGACATCACTATAAGTAGACTAGAAATCAAGACTTATAGTTTTGATCACTAACATTAACAACACAAGCTTGAGATAGAAACACTTGCGAGTTCGAACGATCAGTGCTCTAACAACATCATAATCCCATATGCCTTGTAACTTTTTTTATTGACTCACCTCATGTATGTGAGGTGTTATGTGGTTGCACACGTTGCTCTACTTTGTACATTTGTTGCGCAAGACAAGCCAGCAGTAAAAATAGATGCAGCTCATTGTAGCACAAGCAAGATAAAGGTAAAAACAGATCGATGAAAAATTCCAACAAAAATTGAGATGTCCACATCTGAAAATGTTTAGGGAATGAAAAAAGTTGTACTTTGATTTTGTTGTCAATTTTTCGGCTGAAATTCGTCTATCCACCCGCAACCACTCGGTTCACTCACCCGTGAATGTCAACCCCGCCGGATAATGGATCAGATGCAATGTATTTCTAAAATCCTTCATTTTAATGGATTGAACGCGACTCCGCATCCACCCATCCGTTGCTCACCCCTAAAATACGGTAGCTTATAAGATTTATATAGTCTGATACCGATATTACTAGGGGATGATATCATTTAACCGATCCAATGATCAGGATCGCTTAAAATCTTTCTGTCCCACTATCAACATCTAGTAAACTGGTATTAGCGCACATCAATCATGAATCCAAGTACTAAAAATAATAAATCCATTAGATTAGGTCGTGCTCGTGTAGAAAATAGAGGCACGTGAAATATTTGCACCTTCAACGGGCTCAAGTCTTATCTCTTCCCGATATTCCCATTAGGGATTTCATCTGACGATATAGACTCATCTCTTCCGCCCTTGCTCCTCCATTTTCTTCACTAGGGTTCTGGTACGAGATTTTGGGTTTTGGATACTGATTATTCCGTCTTTCTCAATAAATTGTTTCTATTATTTCAGATCTGTGTTTTTCTTGAACAACATATTTGATTTTTTCCCCAATGATGGAAAACATATTTTCTTGAACAGTTTGCTTTGAGGTTTCATGATGAGCCTTGAAACACCACCACCTCTCTCTCTTTCTCTCTTCTTTCTTTCTTTCTTTCTTTCTTTCTTTATCTCTTCTCATTCTATCCCCATCTCTCTCTCTTTCTTCTCCCTCCCTCTCTGGTTGGTGATGATAGACTTGTTATGAAATCTCTTTGATAATACTGTGAATGATTTATTATAGCTATGAGATCTGAGGGCATTTATTTTATCAGTTCAAGGATTTGAACTGTTTTTCTGCATTTTATGAAATTAGATCTTCAGATAAATCTTATTGATTTCATTATTTGTTTGTAAGCTGAATCGTGCAAGTGATGACAGATTAGACAGGGACTCAGACTCTTCGGAGGATGTTCGATTTGTCTCTTGGGAAAATCTCTGATGCACTAGTACTATAACTTAAATTCATTGCTTTGATTTCAAATTGATAATGGCTGTGTAGCATGTTAAGTTTGAATGTTTATATTTAACTGTTGCTTTTTCTGTTACTGCTTGCATTTTCACACACGACCTAGTGAACTCCATTGCCCAATGATGAAAAAAATCACATTGAGGAGCGGTTGTAGTGCTTTTTATTAAGAGCTTTTACATTCTCCACTTCTTCTTCTTCTCCATCATCATCATCATCACTTTTATTCTTCTTCCTCTTCTTGTTTGTTATTATTATTATTATTATGGTGAGATGTGTGAAGGCTCTTAGAGCATCTCCAATGTAAGGGGTAAAGGTCTTAAATTAGTATGACACCTATGATTTAAGATTTTTTTGCACCAAAGTTTTATCTCCAATGCAAGGGTGGGGGTCATAGAAAAAGATGACATGGTTTATTGGGGGTAAAGGACAAGGTGGAAATAAGATTTTCTTCATGACCCTAGGTCTTAAGTCCACATCATCTTTTGTCTCTTAATTTAATTAAAAAGTGTAAGATAGTACCTTGTAGATTGGAGATGAAAATTAGGTAGAGAGTGTTATTTTTATTTTTTTTTGTCATGTAGTGAATGACCCACAAACAAAAGATATAAATAACATCTCCACATAGGATGACCTTGACCTCTAACATTGGAGATGCTCTTAGTGAATACCTTGGCCTACACTGCCTATGAATTTCATATGCTACACTATCTGAGGCATTTTGAATTCAGATGTAGACTCTCAGTATTGATTGGCTTGTTAGTCATATGTTTTAGTATATCTATGATAATCTACCGTGTTTATTTGAAGTAGTGAAGTCTTATCCTCAAATTGGGTATGTGTCTTAAGCACTTGTCTTTACAATATGATGGTGTAGAGCATAACAATTTTTTCTGCATATCCTTTCGAGTTTTTGAGCAGAACAATATGTATTAAGCACTTTGTTGTTCTTTATCTGTGTGATGATTTTGATTTGGTGCTTTGGAAAATAAGTATAGTAGATACCAGATATTCATGGTTGTGAGCATATATTCATTATGAATATAGAAAAATGTCATATGATGCCCTGTTTTATGTATAGGAGTTATTCTTGGTTGTGTTGAAATTAAAAGTTAATAAATAGTTGTATTGAGGGCAATCCTCCCCACAAAAAGAATGTATCTTTTTTGATATTGGTACATACATAGTTATGTAAGATGTCCGTGTTAATGGTATAATATTATGGACCCTAATAGGGGTGCTAGTTTACTGGGAGGGTACTGGATCCCATACAAAACAAAGCACTTTCTTGTTTGTCTTATAGAAAATTCGGTATCCTTCCTAGTAAACAAAGCACTTAGAACATGTAGAGATACAAAATAAAGGGAAATTAGGTGTTGGACAACATCTTAAATTTTATATCTTTTTGTATATCTGATAGGTGTGAATCAGCACAATGAACTTTAGTATCTCAGTTGCTGCATTGAGGGCATTTGGTTGTCCCTGCCCCCTTTAGGTGAACCGGGGCATTTATTGGTTATGAAAGCTTAAATGTATCAAGAAAGAGAATTTAGATTTTAGACATCTTTTTAACTATTGCTGGACTGAATACCTTATAGAGACATGAGACGTGTAATGATCATGTAGTCTCATCTCATGTTATTGGAAAGAACCATCAAATTATACAAATTTTTTTTTCTCTTACTTAAAAATTTAACAATCACATGTTTGTGGACTAAGCTTTCATATACACATGTTACTACTCAACTTATTGAATATAAGAATCACAAAAAACATAAGCAAAATTATTAGAAGAGTTGGCATTCTCTAAATCGGATAGCACTAAAACCACAAGAATGAGTTTCTAGATAGAATTTGCATGTCTCTAAATTGGACAGCACTAATTATAGTACCTCTAGAACTTGACTACCAATGTTAAGTGAAACAAGGCCGGGCACAAAATTTGCTGCTCCTACAATCCTTTCAGCTCCAAGCATCATCACTATATTCTTTGTTTTATGATTCCCGTCATAATGAACCAAGAGTCTCACCATTCTTAAATTCCTAGGACTCCCAAGCTAGTGTTGTCGAAACTCCTAGGACTCCCAAGCTAGTGTTGTCGAAACTCTCGAATCACAATCTGGTTGATGTAGCAGAGGCCCTTCTACTAGTGCCAATTCCTTAATGTCTCACTGCCAATATCGAAAAATATAATGAGGTCGTGGCCTCCAGTTCTAACTCCTAACCAGTGAAGAGCTCCTCTTACAACTACCCCAGGTATTTCGCGAGTAGGAAAAAAAATATTGTCCCTGATCAGTATCTTTCCATGAATTTGATCGCAATGTATAAACCTCGACGTCAGATCCAGTATGATGTTCCAAAAAATAGTCTACGAGTCTTATAACCTTGTAATCGTAAGTCCTGCAGTCATAGCCAAACCCATATAATCCAGTGTTACTACTTGAAAAATGGTTTCGTGAGGTAAGCAAATCCCTGTACTCATTAGTAGATGGATTCCAAAGACTAATAGCATCCTCGTCAATAGCACTAGGGTAGTTGGTGTGCACGCAAATCAAGCCATTACAAGAGCCCAAGATCTCAGCTCTTATCTCTATAATCTGCAGAAATCAATGGGTAATCTGTCTGAACAACCTCATCACATTCATATGTCGCTGTTGATGTGGATGCTAATTCTGACAACAATGAATTATGATCTATTGTGCAGAATGTATCAACTAATCTATAACCAGTCCGGTCATACTGGAACATAATGGGTAATCTATCTAAGATTCTCTCACTCTATAATCCTGCGTTCATAAATTTACATGAATTTAAACACACATTTTTCAGAAAATACAAGGTCTCTAACCGGAATATTAACAGCCATCAAATGATACCAAACATTTTCAACTTCACCGTGTCTGTCACCAAACAATGAACTAAGAAATGCAGTTATGGGTGTGGCGATGAACTATGTGCTAACAAGGGCAGATGAGTGGAGCTTTCCTCAAGTTCGCCGAGGACACAAATGTTGTAATTGGATTTTCTACTGTGAACCCGTGATCTTAAAAACACTAAAACATCCTCTAGTTTAGGCACCGAGGAAAACTCATACTCCACAGCTCAACACCAAAAAATACTGAATGCAATTTTGAAATTGAATTGTTCACCAATGAACTTACTCTTTTCAAATTGAATTCCAGTTCTCTTCTGCAGGTGGTTCTATCTTTTCAGCAGAATATATTTCCCTGTCAATGTGCCAAGGAATATTGCTTCTTGAATTGGCATAGGTTACCAAGACTTGAAGACTAAAAAGAGAAACCCTTCTTATTTGTTATTTTTTTTGTGTGTGCATTCTCTGTGGAGACAACACTCACTCATGCATTCTTGGTGTTTTCCATTCATTAAAAGCTCATAAGAAGCTAGAATCAGTTCTCCAGTTTCAGTTTGAGTGTCTCCTTTGGTTGTGGCATTGATCCAGAGATTCATATAAACTAATAAGAAGAAACTGTAGCCTTCATGAGTGAAATGACAACCAAGGAAGTGGAGAGGTTCATAGGTTCTATTCTTTATGTGGATGTAAAAATATTGTAGACACTACAGTGCAGACAGTCATCAAGTGGGAAGAGGACCATTATGTGTCAGAAAGAAGACTTTCTTGAAATAGATAAATTATTAACGGTGGTTGCACATGCACATCATTACTTAAGCTAATCATATAATAGTTGGCATGTTAGAAATGCCGGATTTGACAATAGGAATAACAAGTTGTCATGGAACCATCCTGATTAATCTGCTAGCTAGTTATACATTGAGTGCTAGCTAGTTGTACACTGATACAATCTTGAAGTAATCTGACTCGAATTATTTTAATCGTCGTGATTGAAAAGGATAATATTCTTTTAATAAATAAAATTACTATTCCATGTCGGAAATATATACAAATCAATGAATAATAATTCATCATGTTCGTCGCCATCTAGAGCAACTCTGTATGTTTCGGAGTGTATGTTAAAGACTCCCAACACACCTGATTTTCATCTCACAAAGTTTCCCCAAGGCGTGTGTCTAGCTTCCACCATGTCTGCTGCTAAAGAATTGTTAGGGAATGATCATGATCATAATCACAATCGATCTCACCAGGAAATGATGATAGGTTTACTCAAAATACTGGTCGATTTACAAGTAAAACAAGCGGAGTCACAAGCAAAACAAGCGGAGTCTCATGCAACTACTCTACATCAAGTTGCAACTACTCAGCATCAAGTTGCAACCACTCAGCATCAAATGATGGAGATATTAACAAGCAGCACAACTGACGAGGGAAAACACAAAGTTGTCCAAAATCCTTCACTATCGCGTCTGAATCAGCCAGGTATGTAACGACCTATTGTGCATTTAGAAATTGAACATTTTTCCTTATTCCCGCACTATCTCACAAGATTTGCGCCAATTTATCAATAAAGCTCAAACCACAAATAATGAAAGTTAGTATTTTTGTGACATATTTTTTTTATAAAACTCTACATTCCTATACAAAAAAAAAGAAAAAAAAAAACGAACGCATAACCACCATCAACCGTTGCAAATTAACGGTTGAAATTAGTGTATCTGGTAATTCGGATTAGAAATATAAATTGCGTTAAATCTTGTGAGATAGTGTGTGAATAAAATGGTCATTAATCCTCCCTCCAACTTATATGTATATATGTGAGTAATTCTAATCTGGAGCAGTATACATATCAACATCTTCTTATATTTGGTGCATATTTTGTAGCTTTAGCATCATTGTCAACAATAGTGGCACAAGAAAAACATATTGCTGCCAATAGTAGTGATCATGCTATAGACAAATTAACAGTAAACACGAACCTGCTGTCAAAATCAGTGTATGAGGAGGAGATAATACTGGTGATACCTGGTGATCTTAATAGAAAAGATCTACATGCATTTGAACATCGGCAACAACTGCAGTTGAGTGATTTGACAGGATATCAAACAATCATAGAAAAGGAGCTTGAGTCTGGTAACTAAGCTATATTGCATGTTCTACAATTTTCTTTCTAATAAAAGAATTACTAGAGCTGATGATACGAATATTTTAATTATGATCTTGTATCCCTTCTATGCATGTTTGAATTAAGATGAAGAAGAAGAGGGTGGTCAAGTGGTGAATAACTTTGTTTTGGATGGATACGAGCTGCTACATGAGGCAACGGTAAATGGTGACTGGGGTGAGGCTAGTAAATTTTTGGAGGATCCTGAAGCAATTACGAAGCCCATCACTAGTGATTTACACACAGTGTTGGATTTAGCTATATATAATATGGTGGATTTGATGTTTGTGGAGGAGATTGTGAAACTCATGCCCCCAAAAGCACTTGAAAAGAAAACAGCAGAGGGATTAACACCTCTTCACTATGCTGCCGCATGTGGATATGCTAAAGCTGCCGAGTTGATTGTAACGAAGAACCCGAAGGCAACCCAAATAATAAGCGAGGACGTATATAAGTTGCTGCCACTTTTACTTGCTGTTGGAACAATCAGTGTTGGACAGAAAGAAACAGTTGAGTATTTATATTCTGTAACGAGACACGAGCATCCCAGTCCGTTCTTAGGTCATCAAGGTGCTAGTAATTTGTGTAGGATAATTGATGCGGGTTTCAACAGTAAGTGCGCAGAACTCCTAATAATTAATATGTTGAACTATTAATTAACAAATTAATACAGAAAAACAAAAAACAAGCATATGTACTGAATTTAATAGAGGTTACTTACAACATTTCTGATTGTAGAGGTATGCGGCATACCGTATGCCATTATTCTTATTTGCATGCTTACAAGAAATTTTAATTGTTTTTAACATGGTTAAACTTTTGGTTTGTAGATATCGCATCGTCCATTGTACAGCGGTTTCAAAGACTGGTTACTGAGAGGACGAAAGTAGCTAAGATATGTGGATTGGAATTGATTGCAGAAAGGCCGTTTGCATTTGCAAGTGGAAGGAAGCGTACATTCTGGGAACGCTGCATCTATTCATGTTTGTTAACTATCCTAACTAACTTTGGGTTTGAAATAGTCATTCATTGAGAAAAAAAATATGTGTTTTCAATGTCTAATTTATTTATCTAAAAGCGGTAAAATGACGCAGCCATTCAAGTGAACATTGGTTCTACATATCATTCAAACCACGCGGACAACACCAAAAGTAGCAAAGAGGAGCTTCTTCTTGAAAGCTTGGAAGCAACCAGTGGAGATGAAGAGAACCCGCTTGAAAGATTTGAGGGCTCCCATTCAGATAAAGAAAACTCGTCCTCTAACTCAGAAAACTCAGAAGGAGACAACGCAAATGTTTCTACCAGCGGTAATCGAGGAATACTGCTCAATCTCATCTCGTCTTACCTTATGCCCGCCATGAAACAAGGTTTCTATCTAGTTATTTTAAATTTTCCACTTAGGCGTTGTTAAATATAGATAGATGGATATTAAATCTGACTGACGAGTTTTAAGGTTTTATCCTATTGTGACAACTGACAAGCATTGATTGTTCTTTACAGTGGCTCGTTTCAAACGAATATACAATCAATTATACAATGAAAAAATGATGCATAGACAAGCTTATGAGTTGGTTGAATGTATGCTTTCACAACTCCATAAAAGAATGAATAGGCAAAAAGTAAGTGCTTTTTTTGAGACATCTAACGTCATCAAGACGGCTACAAAGCAAGGAACCATAGAACTTGTAGAGCAATGTATTAAAACCTTTCCGTACCTGATGAAGTGTGATAATCGATACGGTGGGGCAAACGATGCTGCAACTAGCTATAGCTAAACGAAATGAAATGATCGTGGATCTCATATGTGAAGCAAGTGAAGATGGAATTAGTGATCTAGTTGATACGAATGATATAGAGGGAAACACTGTCCTGCATTACGCTGCCAAGTTAGCACCCTCTGATCATCTTAATACGATCTTTGGAGCATATCTTCAGATGCAACGAGAACTGCATTTGATCTCTGTCTACTTAAGGTTAATAAAGTTCTGCATTCTATGCCTGACCGTCTTTGTGCACGTTTTCTTCAAATCTGAAACCTATATATATCCGTCCCATTTATGATATCAAATGCACCTTTGATTTTGTATATTTCATTTACAACTTCTATTTTGCGCTGTGACTCTATTGTGATCTTCATAGTCATTTCACTTTGTTCAGGGGGTTGAAAATATGATGCTTGAGAAAAATAAGCTCAAGAGAAATGCGGAAGGGGATACAACTCACCATATATTTATGGAGGAACACAAAGAGTTAATGGAAAAAGGAGAAAAACAGTTGAAGGATACATCTGGATCGTGCATGGTAGTAGCAGCCCTTATTGCTACAGTAGCATTTGCAGCTGCTTTTACTGCACCTGGTGGTAACGTCAGTGATAGTAACAGCACAAAGAATGGCACCCCAGTTTTCTATCATAAGACTTCATTTACACTTTTTGCGGTAGCATATGCCACAGCGTTATTCTCTTCTGTCACATCAGTACTCATGTTTTTGGCCACATATACTTCCCGGTACGCGGAAGTTGATTTCTTGAAGTCCTTGCCACGAAAGTTGATAGTGGGACTTGTAACTCTCTTCATATCTATGGCGACCATATTGGTTGCATTTGGTGCGTCATTGTATATTGTGCTTGGAGAAAGGTTCTCATGGGCTGCGATTCCTATAGCGTTGTTCAGTTGTGTTCCTTTGACATTATTTGCATCATTGCAGTTACCACTGTTTTTTGAAATGGTTCGTTCCACGTACTGGAGTAGCCCGCTTCAAAAACATAGATATATCCCCAGCCAACAGTTCAATACAAAGAAAGATAGCTGAAATTAGATTAGCAAAAAAGTAGTCGGGATACTGTTGGTATATTGAGTTTAGATTTCTCAACTGCCAACAGCCAATATTTTTTGAGATGTCCTGTATTTTGTCAGCTGGCTGTTAATCTGGAGGTGCAACAGTAGTACATATGTAAAATCATTTTTATGTGCGTTTGCATGACTGACTGCCCACTGTGTCTCAGATTGCAATCTTTTTGCTCATATTCAGTTTTCCAGTTAAATCTTGCTTCTGGACTGATTAATTTCTCTATAAAATTGATCACACTGGCTAAGCACCACCAGTATTTATATGTTGTAAGATTGGAGATTATTTGTGAATCGATGAACTAACATTTCGAGAAAAGAAGATGATCTACGAGCATTTCTTACTTGGTTGGAAGTTCCAACTTAGCCATATGAGCCATGAAGCAAAACTGACTTATTTGGAACACTTCAACGCGTTGTTTTTATAACTTTGTCAACTCGTCGCCGTAAGGAATATGGAACATTCAGCACCAGTGGTCTAGTGGTAGAATAGTACCCTGCCACGGTACAGACCCGGGTTCGATTCCCGGCTGGTGCATTTTTTTTTTTTTATCATTTTGATTATATGAGGTTCAAATTTTATTCCTATGGAGGGTGTAAACGGTCAATTGATAACACGCACTCCAGTAGAAGCCATCACAGTAGTTTGCTTTTTCAGATAAAGTGACTCGCTTAATGACCCAAAAGTTGAAGGGTGGATATTCCACTGGTAGCTTCTGGTCTGTTTCCTACCAAGAATTGGTCTACTACTTATAAATGGAGAAATTGGGTCAATTGCCCAAATATTTTTAAAACATGGTTCCAATGGACGAGTAAAAATTAGTATGGATGAAATGGACACCAAAAAAATAGCAAGAATGAATCTGGATTCATCCTGGCTTAAACTTAAAAAATAGCGAGGGTGATACTGGATGCATCCTGATGTAAAATAAAAATAAGAAAAAGTATTTGAAAATCGGTAGGATGAAAATGTTTACATTCTGACTATTTTTACATTCTCGTCCATTTAAACAGTATCAAATTTTACATGTCTTTTTCACCCAGGAATTATCGTTATTGGGTTAATTGACCAATTATGTGTTACAAATAAAAATGCATCTTTAAAATATTGTATCCTCTCACAGCTTCATTAGAACATACATATGTGAACGAGTTTATCCAAAATCTACCTTGACTACTCAAGTTGTCTCAAGTTTTACGATCGAGCATGCTACACAGAAGTTTAAAGTCGGCATTTTCCTTTTAAGTTTTAGGGTCAAGTTCAACAGAGAACAAGTTGGAGACGCGCCAAAACCAAACAATTCAAGTTACACCGAGCCAATTTATATTGACAACGATTCATTGATTGTAATCAAAAATCATTTGGGGTTAAACATTGGAATCCAATTCCCGGTAGTGATACTAAATTGAGAAATCTAGAAATTTTTTTTGATCGTTCAAAAGAATAGATTAAAAAAGCACATTAAAAAAGCACACAAGCTGCGTGCGGGCAGATACACATACAAAGAGCGAAAAACCCACAAACAAAAAGCAAAGCTAAACAAAAGGAAATTCTAAGAATTCAAAGAGTGTTAACAAAAGAAGACACATCTTGCAAAACCTAAAAAAACAAAGAGCAACTTGCAAACTACAACGTGGATCACTGCCTAAAAACAGTTATCCCTTGCCAACATCTTATATTATTAAATCATCGTGGTTTTTTGCGAGATCGCTGAACATTTCTTCACGGTTGGCCTTCACAGGTGGAAACTCTAAGCCCCATAAAGATCCATAATCCACGAGCTTATCTGCCGAGACGTTAGGAGCTTTAGATTTAGGAAGCTTTTTCTTTTTTGAACTTGTATCTTTGGATATCATACTCAATTTCATACCAACTCCAATAACTGTCTTGGACAATAACTGCTTTGCAGAGCTTACCTTTGAATCTTTCAAAACTAACATAGAATTATATGTTATAGCAATTGGATCTTTCATTGGTGCATTCTTGTTATCATTATGATTTATCTGCAATGCGGTCAGTCTATTATTCAATTTACAGGAAGGAGATAAGACCAGCTCTTAGTATGTGAAATGTTACTTAATTAAGTAATATTTGATAGGGTCATGAGATCAATATTTGATAGGGTCATGAAGATTTGAGGCCGAATCTTGTGGTAGAGCATGGGCGCCGAACAAGAGAATATATACTTGCCACTGACATACTCCACAATCGGGGAATCTATGCACAACTAAGACAAGATTGAACTAAGCACCTTTGGGCTTTAACAGAAGCAAGAGACGATGTGCAGGGGCGGGGCAGAGGGAGAGGCAGATAGATGTTATTTTCAATTTAGTATTGTTGTTTATTTCAATTAATATGTTTTTTAATTTAAAAGTTGTTTGTTTAAACGACGACACTAAAAATAAAAATTGAGGCAATTATATTATATTAAAAGTAATTTTAAATAAACGATTACAGTTAAATTAAACTAAACTAAACTAAACTGAATAAAATTAAACGACTACACTGAATTAAATTAAACTTAATTAAACAAGAATTAAAATCAGTTAGCAAGACTATATTCATCTTCGTTTTCTTCCGAGGCATCATCTTCGTCTTCTTCCACATTCACATACAAGCCAATTTGTTGAGGGGGGAACTTGTTCATTGACTTATTATTGTTCGGCCTGGGCTTGTTGTTGTTTGACCGCATCCATTTGCTTAGTCCATCCAGCATATTGTCGTCCATTCATTAGTCCAATGTTCAAGGAGAGTAACTTGGAAAGCTTATTATCCATGTAGTATTATTCTCGCGAAAGACGACATTTTTGTTGATTATTTAAAGCAATGCCACGGTCTCTGACTCTATCTGCTTTTATCTGCATCTCGAATTCCTTGTGATAAGCATAGTTGAACTCGCTTGAATCTCCTTCTGCTGCTCGTTGGGCTGCGTCTCTCGCTGCTTTAGAAGATTTCTGACCAGCTCCTCTTCTTCTCTTGACGTTAGTGTTAACGTCTGTATTAGTGTTGTGTTGTTCCTGACTACTTGGAGTTCCATCAGGCGAGGAAGAAGGTCCTCCATTCTGAAAATCTTACGTGATTAGACCATGTGGTGATCTTGCAGGCACTTGATGACCTTCCAGCAAGTATGGATTAAACATGTTAAGCACCCTCAAAATGGTGAAACAAGCTTCATGTTGGAAGCTCATTTTGTGGGATCTTTGCCACTCTTCCCGACATCTTCGTTCACATCCGGTTCGCCTTCACCACTTCTTCTATTGTGCCACATTTGAGTGATCAAAGCTACATATTCACTAACGGCTGCTGAAATTGCGTGAAAACGATGAGACAACCCATCGTCATCATGTCTATTGGGGTTACCTGTTTCTTCACCAAATTTTTGTAATATCTTATCATAAAAAGTTCTTTTTTCTTGATAAATACCATTGATTTCATACTGTGTATATAAAACATAACTTCTGCAAAGTGACTCGTCTTCATCCATCGTATACTTGACATCACGAATTCTTGTGTTTCTTGTTGTGATTGTTGTTGTGTTTGTTGTTGTGTTTGTTGTGGTGTTTGTTGTTGTGATCGATGTTGTGAACGTTGTTGTAATCATTGTTATGAGGATGCTATATTTGTTAATAATGAATTTTGTAGATGAAAAAGCGGGGTCTAACACCACTACCCAATATTTCGCTTAGCAATCTGTATGGACAAACTCGAATATACTTTTAAGAGAATCAGCAAGACTCAATCAATTAAAAGTATATCAACGAGTTTATATCTCTCTTCTTGATTTGATTTACTCAAGCAAGAACTGCGAGTTCTAATCAAATACAAGGAATAACTTGGATGGTACCAAAGACCAATATCCAAAGATCAATCAATGACAATCGACAACCAAAGGTTGGATTACTCTAATTGATGATCTAACGCACAACCTGTATTATTTCAATTATAAAAATAAAACAATATAATGCGGAAACTGAAATAACACAGACACCAGAAGTTTTGTTAACGAGGAAACCGCAAATGCAGAAAAACTCCGGAACCTAGTCCAGATTGAACACACACTGTATTAAGCCGCTACAGACACTAGCCTACTCCAAGCTAACTTCGTACTGGACTGTAGTTGAACCCCAATCAGTCTCCCACTGATCCAAGGTATAGTTGTACTCCCTACGCCTCTGATCCCAGCAGGATACTGTGCACTTGATTCCCTTAGCTGATCTCACCCACAACTAAGAGTTGCTACGACCCAAAATCGCAGACTTTGACAATAAACAAAACTGTCTCACACAGACAAGTCTATCAAAGGATCAATCTGTCTCCCACAGAAAAACCTTAAAGTTTTTGTTCCGTCTTTTGATAATAATCAAGGTGAACAGGAACCAATTGATAATCCGGTCTTATATTCCCGAAGAACAGCCTAGATAAATCAATCCCCTCACAACAATCTTAATCATGTGGTATCGAAACAAGATGTTGCGGAATCACAAACAATGAGACGAAGATGTTTGTGACTACTTTTTATATCTTTCCTATCAGAGATATTAATCTCAAACCAATCAATCGGATTGTACTCGTACGATAGAAGATGCAAGATCAGATCACACAAATACGATAAAAGTAGTATCGGTCTGGCTTCACAATCCCAATGAAGTCTTTAAGTCGTTAACCTGGTTTTAGAAGAAGAAAACCAAAGGTTAAAGGAGAATCAACTCTAGCACGCAAAATAGTATCACACGTGAAGTGTGGGGATTAGTTTTGCACAATACTAGATGTATCCTTTATATAGTCTTTCAAATCAGGGTTTCGCCTTAGTCACAAAGCGAAAAATATCCACTATTAGATGAAAACCCGATTTAGATTCAAGCTAATATTTCTCAACCGTTAGATCGAAAACTTAGCTTGTTATACACAAATGAAATGCACGCTTCTAGGCTTGTTAACCGTACCCAAACGTGTACATTGTTGGTTCAACAATAGTTAACCAAAAGGTTAGTCATATGAGCATTTCATACCAACCATATTCTTCTTCACCATAACTAGTTCAAATGACTTCAAATGAACTAGTTGGAGAGTTGTTCAATTGCAAGGAAATCTTATGTACTACACAAGACACAATTGAAGCAAAGATGATTTGATTCACTTGAATCGGTTCATGAACTTTTATAGCAGCGGTTTGCAAACTGCATTCCTTAGTCTTTATAAGTTTAAGTTTAGAAATCATCTTCAGATATATAACCTTCTTAAGTTCGCACACTAGGTTTGCGGACTTAAGCAACCGGGCAGAGTTTACAAATTCCAGCTGAAAATCTCGGCAAATACTTTTCGCCGGTTCGCGGACTAGTACTCACGCAACAAGTTTGTGAACTCCAGCAGAATTTCTCGGGATGAGAAGTTTGGTAGTTCGTGGACTTGGCAACAAGCAATTCTTCCGGTTTCTCTTGATCAACAAAGTTAGCAAACTTTGGTTCAAGGGATAGGACTTATGCACATATGTGTTTCCACAACAATTCTTATGTCCATCATTGGTTATGTAATATAAACTCTCATTCCAACCAATGAACATTCTTAGAGGACGTTATGTAGTTGTTACACCATTTCTCTTCAAAGCAATTTTCAAAGTGATTGAAACATATCATGACTTTCGTCACTAGGTAAAGATAAACATGGTCGAAGCGAAACGCTTGCCAACACATATTTCGAGATATAGATAGGCGAGGTATACTCGGATCCAAATACCAAATGTGTATAATCTAAGTCTATATATAGCATACGACTTTTTGTCTCAAGAAGTAGGAGATAGAGTAGATAGACTTTTGAGTGACAGATAAGTTCAAGTCTTCACATACCTTTTTTTCAAGAAAGTTCCACCGGTTCCTTGAGTAGTTCTTCTTCTTGTATGATGATTCGCCATAAAGTCCTTGAGCTCAACTACACTTTCTATCCTAGTCCGAGACTTAGCTATAGTAGACTAGAAATCAAGACTTATAGTTTTGATCACCAACATTGACAAAAATGCTTGAGATAGCAACGCATGTTAGTTCGACCGAGCAATGCTCTAATATTAGAGATGGGATTTTTCTGGTAGAGTGAGTTGATATGGATAGTTTTGTTCGGAGATGAACAAAGAAAAATTGAGATGGTATGAAATTCTGTAATTTTGAGGTAGTGATGAAGAAGGTGTGAGTTTTAAGTCTCGAGATGAACTGAATTTGCAGGGAAACAAAAATGAGTAGCAGTCGTTAGATGGAAGGATCTGTTGGCGCTTTTAATAAAACTCGGCGTGTTAACAAAAATCGCTGGAGTTTGAACTACAAGTGGGCAGTGGAAAGACTAGCGCCAGCGTTTGAGCGAAGCCAGCCCGGCCTTCCATCAAGCGCGCGCTACACCTTCCAACTCAATGAAAAAATGTACAAATTTGTTGATTTGAGCATCCATTTTTCATGTTTGTTGAGTCCATAGTGGGAGCAAAATGAACAAACTTTGTTAATATAATAGAATGAGTTTGTTCATTCCATAGGAACTGCTCTGGCCTTCACGTTTAACCACAAAGTGCATTCGATTTGTTAATATAATGGAATGAGTTTAGTAGACTCACGTTTTCCCACCCTCAAATTACAGCTGGTCATGTAATGCACCGGACGACGACACCTTGGTGGCTTGGTCCCTGTGGTGATGCAGCAGTTGAAAATTCTTGTTTAAGCTAAAGGAACAATCGCTTACGCTATTCTACTCACAAATTGGGGATGTAGCTCAGATGGTAGAGCGCTCGCTTAGCATGCGAGAGGTATGGGGATCGATGCCCCACTTCTCCATCCTTTTTTCTCTTTTTGTTTTTTTTTTTGTTTTGTCAGAGCATACACCCGTGAAGTTATATACTGTGAACTGTTTCGGTGCTTGAAGCCAATGAAATACAAAAGGAAATTCATAGAGAGTGTTAATTTGAATGAATTACTTTTTGTAAGGTTTGTAGATAGAAGTAAGTTTGTGAGCAACACCAAGTGATTCAAGAGAAATCTAAGCATTTGACAAAAGATTCAAGCCAGGACCAGTGACTCTCAGCTTTCTCCAACCCTTTTTAGTGCCAAGCCTGTTGCTAAACCTGCAACACCACCTCCACCTATCACTACTTTTATCACAACATTTTCCATCAAAAATCCAGTATAGTTATGCCTGCACAATAACCATGTTTGCATAATCTTGACTGTTTCTGAGAGATTAAGTGAATTAGGAATGAGATTCTTATGATTTCTCTCTTTCACACAAGATAAACCTCTCATATCAGACTGTTGAATTACATCCTTTACTCCCTATGGGGAGCCAGACACACTATCTAACATTGTCTTTTGTTGTGTGACTTTTGTGTCTCGTTTAGCCATTTCTATGTCTAGAAAATAAAAATGAATAGAATGTTCTGAGTTCCAAAAAATTTGCCAAGCAGAAAACTTAAAGACAACAAATCGAATTCATGCCTTGGTAGGAATTGTTGCCCCGTCTTCTGAATGTATCATCACCCCGAATGGATTGTTATCTTGACGTTTTCTCAATTGGGAGAAGCTTCGAAGAAAAACGGACCATATCAGTCGGCAATTCCTCTAGTAGAGAGCTTCAAGTAAGGCCTTTCTGTGCAGTCCAGCTGCCATCCACTCCTCTAGTAGAGAGCTTCAAGTAAGTCCATCTGCCATCCACTCCTCCCAACATATACCAATCACAACTGTAATTCTAGACTAGACTCAAAACTTCAATTACAGTACTAAACGCCAATTTTAGAAGACAACCAGTCAGGACTTAATCATGCAGGCATCGTCACTTTATTTTCGGACAAAAGATTAGTTAAATGAATTGGTAGGGGTGCGCCAGGCCTTTGCAGAAGTGCAATGCAAAGGTGACGCATGAGAACCCCAGTAACAAGTTACTGTGATGGGAACTCCACCATATTAAGTGGATGTTAACGATATTAATCACGATTGATATGGGGGTTACCGTATATATACAACTGTTACATTTTAAGGGCAGGCAAACGGACTATCAAATCATTTGCCAGACACTGGCTCTCGCTGACCATTTATTGAAGAGATCTTTTTCCCTGTTAAGGTTGCCAAAAATGTGCACATGCTGCCAAGCATAAAAACTAAACTATTGGTTTTGAGTATTGTTGGGTTCCTCTTTAGAAAAGAGAAACCCTCCAAAAATAGGCGTATGCCGCTTATAAACGGCAAGCACACGGTATTCTTTAGTAAAAGGCGAAAGAATAGTTCGCTTTGTGCTTACCGCACGGCTGCGTGAATCAATTGGTAGAGTGAAGCGCTTACTTTATACAGAGCATTTTGAGCAGAGTTGTGCTTTCTAGTCCATGTGGGATTATTTCTCTTCATTTCAACTGAGATTCAAAGTTACTAATTAATCCAGCTTTCTGGGCTTACTAACAAAAGGAGGAATAGTGGGATTTCAAAGCTTCCATACTTCATTCATTTTGTTTCCAAGGAGAATGGAAAGGAAAGGTTACCTTCCTCATTTTGTTAGAAGGCTCCAGTCTACACTCCGATCACAAGCATATGAAAGCTTGTGAGCTTTCTGTCAATGATATGAGCTTTTGAGTAAAATGTCAAAAAAGAATCTTATCTTCAGGGTGATGAAGAAGAATAAGAAAGCGATGTTTATGTGCAAGTACCACCTTCCTGACTCAATTCCGTAGCCAAAAAGCAAAATTCAGCTGAAATGTTTGATGAAGAGCAAGCGAAGATGCAAGATTCACTCCAGTGGCCTGAAGTATAAATCTTTCAATGGAACAGTTGGATCTTATATCGCAGCCAGCTCAACCGTAGCTTACTGATGCATTCCATCGACAAGAGACAAGTTTAGTTGAATGAATTGGGCAGGGGCTGTTACCGCATAGCTAACTGATGCTACTGTGATGGGAACTCCCCCATCAATTTGGCGCGCCTTGGGTACTACCGAAAAGCTTTAGACTAGGCCCTCTAAAAAAATTTGAAACTGCAACTTGAGCTGAACTAGTTAGAATAAGAGGTAGTAAGGTGTGTAACTTTTGAGTGACATAGACAGCCTAGCCACCACTATAAGCTTAAGACTAGGCCTTCTACAGGTTTGCTAAAAATCCACATAATTAAGCTTAAGACTAGGCCTTCTATAGGTTGGTGCAAAAGATTAGCTTTGATATTTGGTGGGGGTGCGCCGGGCCTTTGAAGTAGTGCAACGCAGAGACAACGCGTGAGAACCCCAGCAGCAAGCTGCTGTGATGGGAACTCCTCCAGGAAAAAAATTAATTTAATATCGTGACATCCGATGGACAGCATATCAGATATTAAACTGATAAGAACATATACTACACTTGATCTTAGTCAAAAGGCCGAGAAAGGTATGCTTCTTCCATCCTTGAGCTCCTGTTTTTATATTCTCTTTGTTTCAATTCCTCTACTCTGGACTTGTCTATGTGGGACTAAATCTTTAGTTTGCTGCCGCTAGGTGCCGATGTTTTAGTATCTAACTGGCTCGAGGGAACCTTACAATTTTCTATCCTCACAGCTTCATTGGAACATACTAAAATAACAAGAGTTGGCAATGAACATGGGCTTAGCGGTGAGCACAATTTTCTGCTTCCATATGCTTATTTATTGTGAGTAGTTGGCAAACTAATACAGGTATTGCTACGTACATTTTGATTTGTTTTCTTTTACAGTATATTTAAAAATTTAGCAGTCACTGAGGGTAACGGGTAACCGTCCCAAAATTTGAGTGGTTTTTCATGACATTTTGAATGGGTTTAGATGTAATGGTTCTCAGGAATGAAGCTTTCATGAAACTTTGGCTGTATGTTGAACTTCAACTATGTAAAATACAACGTCTGTTACATGAACTGCAACTGTTTGACAAAATATCCCAATGAAAAAGTTGATTTGGGTGTCTCAGTTGGTACCTTAATTTTTGTTGTATGACAAATCTCTAAATATTTAGGACCGTCGGATTAAGACCTTCAAGAAAACCCTGATACATATATTCATTTTTTAATCCTCGTAGTTTTTTTTGAGACGATGATTAGTGATATAGCCTGTTTTGATTAGTATCTTTTAATTGTTTGTTTTTTAGTAGTTTGGGGTTTGGGGTTTTCTAAGAATTGGGTTTCATTAAATCTTCATGTGTTTGAAAATACTGCCATCATTGGAATTATACACACTTCCTTCCATATGCGTTCACTTGATAAATGAGATCTACCAAAACAAAGAAATCATGTTATGCAATTTTTGAAAATTTTAAGTAATTGAAAAAAAAAATTGTTACGAGGGTAAATGCAGTTTTAGGTAGCTGACCTTCATCATGTGCTAGTTGAGTGTGAGCTGCTTGAGTGAAACTTTGTACCTTGTTAGTCAACAGCTTAACTGGTTGCCTTTGCCATATTTTATTTGCTTGCTTGTCTTTGACAATGATAGATCAATTGTAAAAGCCTTAGTCAGGGCTGTAGTTGTGTTTCTCTATGCTCTCATTTTGGATCTATATTTTGCAGAAGTTGTATGAGCCGTTTCTCTTATATTTCTAATTCTCAGGCAAGATATGGAAGAAGAATGATCCGCATCTTACTCAATTAGTAGTGAATAAACCGATGCAGAACTATTCAACTTAATAAGCTTACTTTATTTGCATTTAATTGTGCTCTAGAGTCCAACTGTAGATTAGACCAAACTCTCTAACTTTAGATATATAATAAAAATCAGATGCAGACTGACAAGTGGTTGATTTGCGTACAGTGGTGGAAGACATCAAACATTTTGATTTACAAAGAGAAGACAGCTATTTAATTGTTGCTAGGGAACATGGCTAAGGGTTTGATATGGGCAACAGCCGAGGACTTGGCAAGGAATAGAGGACGAGTCCTTTCTCTATACTGTCAGATATTAAGAAGCCTCAATTCCACAAAACTTCCCATGAACTTCGCAGCAAGATTGGCCAAGAAAGCAGAGGCTCGTGCTATCTTCATGCTAGGCGCGGAAGAGGAATCCCTTCACAACATTGAGGACCTCGTTGATAGTGGAGTGTACGCTCTTTCCCTCTTAAGAGAAGGGGAAATCGCTAAGTACATCCAATGAGTGCACCACTGGTTACTGAGCCTCTCTCATACTTTGCTATTGCTAGTTTTTGATAGAATTTACACTGTCCTTCAAATTTCGTTTGTTTATGACAAATGTTGTTTTACAAGAAACAAAGAAGAGGAAATATAGCTTTTAGCCGATGAATTCAAAATATTTCTGATGTCCATACTTTCTAGCAACTGCGATATGACAAGAACAAGAACTATAACAATAAAAAATAGAGTTGGAACTTTTTTCTTTCTGTTTCATCGTTGGCCTTGCTGAAGCTGAGCAAGTTTTGGAAAATTAGCCCACCATGTCCTGTTCATTGTACTTGCCCCTCTACCAGTTTAACGTATGCACCTGAACACCCACAAGGAATCAGGTATCAGAGTGGAACACGTTGGGGTTACCGCTGCGCTAAAGTGCCCTTTGTGTTGCCTGATAATTTCCGCAGTTTGTCCAAATCAATCTTAGTATGTATTCTGAGATCCATTGCATCCAACTGATACTTCTAAATTCATTATTGCCAAGGGATTACCCAAGAGTGTTTCAATCGATATTTACCGATGAATATTCAAAAAAGACATTTGACATCTCTACTTTATGTAAAACCTTTAGATGTATAAATAGCATGGAGATTAAAACACAACCAGGGACTTGATAGCGTGCAGGAGATAAAATTTAGCGCACCAGACTGCAGCTCAAACCTGGAGTTGGATTTTTATCTCCTGCACCAGACTGGAGTTGGATCTGTAAGTGACTTGATAGCTTACGGGAGATAAAATTTAGTTTAAAGTTTTGTAGGGCTTTACCCTTGATTAGAGGGAGCCCTTCCAGAAATTCTCGACAGCCCTGGGAGACCCAAGGCCGAGGAGGGGGTTTGGAAATAGTTTTCAACCAGCAATTGACGCGCCTCGGTTATTACCTCATTAGCTGCGTCATTGCCCCAAGCGCAAAGATGAGTTTTGAAGTCATGCATCAACTGCATTTTATAATACCTTCATTCGCATCCCTAACTCAGACTTGAACAACATGGGACTAAATTTTGTTACTCTCACTTCCAAAAACAGCCTAGCAACTTGTAGGCTTCTAAAAAAATGTGGGTTGCCCTTTAACCTGCAAAAGGATTCAATTTGAAGCATGCGCTAGTATTTAGTCACAAGTAGTTCCTAGAGAAATTAGAAAAATCCCCATTTTATGCATGTTTAGTAACTCATGGTTGGGAGTTACTAGAAACGAGCGGTTTATGAGAAAGTTCGAATTTGATTTGGTGATTTACTTAAACTGTATCAATGTCGGTGTTTGAATATGTAGGAATGGTTCTTCAATAGAATCTCAGCTGAAAGTTGTATCCAAGTTGCCATTGGTGCTGTTGGTGTATTAAAACAGCATTTAGATAAGATATCTATTACAGACACTTGGTGTCAGATCTTGTGTACATTAAACCACTCCGATAAAATCTTATGTAATTGGTTATACCAGTAACGAAAGAGGACTACTGGCAACAATTTAAATCACAAATAGAGCTGGGTTTGTGTTGTGATGCATCACAAATAAGATCAACAACATACGGTTTTCCATTCAACATTGAGAAACTGATGCCATGGAGGGGGTTTTCAACCAGTAATTGAAGCGCCTCCGTTAGTACACAAATGCCATGCCGAAAAGTAAAAGACTAAAATTTCTGTTTTGAAGATTGTTAGGGTCCGTTTGATACTTCGCCTCAACTGAGATTTAACATGCCAGTCCAAGTTTCTTTCTGGACTTGCTAACCAAAGGAGGAATAATGCGCAGCAAAAAAGGAACTGGAAAAACTTAAAGGCCAACAAGCTGTCAGCTAAGCAGGATACAAAGTTTAGTTTTAAAATGTGGCAGGGGCCGCGCAGACACGTACCCCTCAGGAATAAATTATGACGTAGACTCTCCCTCTTGGGGAGATCTTAGGCAAGCATCCCTCCTTAGTGTGCAATGGAGGTCGCTAACCTAGGCCATGGACCTTCCTGATCATCCATAGACCCCGTCCAGGTAAGTATGTTTTCCCGTTCTACTTCTCTTGCTTTTATGATCCATCGTTTCCCCTTTCTCTTATCGGCACAAGCAATGTGGGACTAACAGTTTTCTTAAGATGAAACACTATGTAGTTTTTTGCCTGTTGCGCACCAATCAAAATGAATATTGGGAGTTTGCAACATTCAGTGGTCTAGTTCCAATGGTGCATTCTTATATTTAAAAGCTTCTCTGTGGAGACAACCTCACTTATGCGTTCTTTGTGTTTTCCGTTCATTAAAAGCTCATAAGAAGCTAGAATCAGTTTTCCAGTTTCAGTGTAAAGCTTTGTTGGGCCATTCTAATTCACTCTCCTTTGGTTGTGACATTGATCACACGAACTAATTTTATTTTCTTCATTGATGGGAGAATCAACCCCTCTTAGTTACCCGTGTGGTTGTTACACAATTGCTCTTGATTTTTCAACAGAGTAAAGAGACACAGGACCACTCCTCTTACAAGTCGTACTGCAGTAAAAGACTACAGCTGTAACAACCACCACCGACATCACAGAATATATCTTCTACATCATGATGGTTGAGAATTCTATCTCCAACAACAACTTCTTTCGGTGAATTTTAAGACTAGTTGTACAAAGCTTTAGTATCCTTTGGCAAAACTCATACCAAACGGGCCCTAAGAGTAGTTGTACAAAGTTGGTTAATTTCTCGGTTGTGTAAAGCTACGTAACAGGTTGGTATGGTCACTGGTCAGATTTATATTCTTAAGGCATGAGAATTGCCTAGAATTCTTATCTTGTCTTCTAGAAAAACCCCAGATCAAACATTTGTAGATGATATCACCTTCTTGATCAAACTCAAGAACAAGATAGATTTCTGCTCTATAGTCCCTAAGACATTCAGTTTTACATCCTTTATACACTAAGAACTCAAACTCATGGCACCCATAAAGCTACATGGAGTTCCATTTTCAACATGTACGGCTCGTGTGATGGCTTGCCTCGAAGAGAAAAACGTCCAGTATGAGATTTGTCCGGTCGATCTTAGTACCGGAGCACACAAACGTCCTGATTTCATTTCCAAGAATCCATTTGGTCAGATTCCAGTACTTGAAGATGGAGATATCACTCTTTTTGGTGACTTCTTGTTTGTTCGACCCGCTTTTAAGAATTTTGGTTTTTTTAATTATTGACATTTTCTTATCGAATTTTTTGTTCCAGAATCAAGAGCCATCTGTAGTTACATTGCTCACAAATACAAAGACCAGGGAACAGATCTACTTCAACATGGCAGTCTTCATGGTTTCGCAAAAGTAATGGTTGGATGTGAAGTAGAATCTCAACAATTCAACCCTGCAATGGGACCTATTTTCTTTCACACCTTCATTGCTCCTATGAGAGGTTGGCACCAGATCAGAAGGCCATCGATGAGAACGTCGTGAAAGTCGGGGCAGTCCTTGATGTTTATGAAAAGATGCTTAGCAGCAGTACATATCTTGCAGGAGATAGTTATACACTAGCTGATCTTAATCACCTTCCTTATATTACCTATATTATGAAGACTCCACATGCTAATTTGATAAATTCTAGGCCTCATGTTAAGGCATGGTGGGAAGCTGTTTCATCTAGGCCAGCTTCACTAAAGGTTACCCAAGGAATGACCTTGGGTAGCAAGTGATCACTTGGTTCCGTAAAATGTTTGTCACAAAACCTCTCTAGGGCGCATTTGTGGTGTGATGTACTCAATTTTAATAAGCGTACAGGGAATGGAATATGCAAGTGTGTTAAAGTGGTCGTACCTATAATAATGAAATAGTATTGTTGTCTCAAGCCAGTTAATTCTAAATTTAATTTCACTTTGATTGCTTAAATCGTATAAGCAGTATTATATTTGTAACAGTGAGTAGATATCGGACATGGCGAATCATGATTTTGCAACTGCCCTTTTTACAATGGGTTCTACATTAACTACGCCATACAATCCAAAATATTAAAGGGAATTTACAAAAACAGTCACACTTCCTTATTCCGGTTTACAAAAAGGTCCTACTGTTACAAAATATTAACAAAGCAGTCACTAGACAGCTAACTGTCCCGTTATGTCACGTGTCAGAGTTATGTCAGGTGGTGCAGTTACCTGATTACCCTTATGACAAATCTCTAAATATTTAGGACCGTCGGATTAAGACCTTCAAGAAAACCCTGATACATATATTCTACATATTCTTCTCCTGCCTCATTCCCCGCAACAGCTGCTCGATATTTTCAGCTCTGAAGAAACGGAGATGATGGCGACGAAATCATGAATCACCGCAAAACCCTTGTTCATACCCTAATTTGATTCTGTGCTTTTGAAGATTAGAGATGCAAAGAGGTAAGATCTAACAACCCTAGTTTTATTTTATGATTTAGAATCAGTAATTAAATGATGGTAATTAGTGTGTTATGAATTACAGGAATTCGATGAAGGGGTGTAGATTCAGGTGAAACTAGGGTTGCTTGAATGAAGAATTATGAACTGAATTAACGTATGGCGGTGGAACTAGTGAGCAGTTGCAGGTTGAATCTGTTGGTTACAGATAAGAAAGAATTGGAGGTAGTTGTATGTGGTGTATTAGAAGTTGAGAAGAAGGTGTTGCTGTGGTTAGAGGTGGTGGTGCATAAAAGCTGAATCCGGTGTTGGGAGTTGTTAATGGAATATATCTGGTGATGGCTTTGAGCTGAGTTGATAATGGATCTGGTTATGAACAATAGTGTTGCTTGCTGCTGGTTTGGTGTTCTTGCTTGCAAGTGGTGGTGTTACTGCTGCTTGTTGCTGCTGATGCTGGTGAAATAGATCAGGATCCATCTCACCGGAACTTCAGCCCGCATTCAGGATCTTTGTATCACATCCCCTAAGAGGGTTCACCGCCTCCTCTCTTGGGTATAGCCGCTGCCACCACCACCACCAGTTCATCACCATCACCTAAACAACTCCAGAGGGGTGTTTAAGACAAAAGTCGGACCATTTTTTTTAAAACAGTGAAGTCAGATGGAAAAATACCACTTTGCAAACACTAATTAAAGTTATGATCATTTTGTAAAACTAATTAGGGGTGTGTGATCATTCTATAAAACACCCAATATTAAACGAAAATGATAGCTTTATCGGGAAAAAAATCCCAAAATATATCCCGAAAGAGAATGGATACTCGTCGATCCATTTTACCCAACACCTATCCTAACGTTAGACGGCTGCTAAAGGCCACATGATCTCACTTGACTTGATGTTTATCGCAGTGAGCTAGTCTAAAATCATCCAATATTTAACTCCTACAAAATGAAAAAGTGAACATAAGATGATTTTTAAAGTCATAAACTTTGAAGTTTATGGTCAATCAATAAGAAGGAAAAAAACGTAATAATTAATAGATTAATCAGTTTTCTTACAAAGAAACATAGATTAATCTGTTTTCTTTCAAAGAAACATCTATAAATATGATCCAATCGGTAGATATAAAAGTTCTTACCTTCGATCTTACCAGGAGATTCAACGACACTTAACCATCCAGGAGGTGCCAAAAAGATCTCAACAATCTCGGTAGGATGGTCCATTTCGAACATTAACTGGATCAAGATTAACACGGATAGAAGCAGCTAGGAGTCATCCGGGTTTTGCGGGTGCATGCTTCATTTGTAGGACTCCGGCGCAATCCAAGGGATGATTATACAACAATTTTCTCCATCATTAGCACACGTTGGCGAGAAATTATGGATCAACCAGACGCAAAAAGAGGTAATCAAGTATCGTTCGAGGTACTCCGCAACAACAAGATACAAGAGTGTGAGTACAACATCAGATCAATTGCATCTGAACCATCTACCTTCGTCAAAGTTCCTATGGAAAGCATCAACCGCCTCTCGACCTTCGACACCCATACTATATTCGGAAAATGGGTCATTTGTCCAAATATTTTTAAAACATGGTTCAAATGGACAAGTAAAAATTAGTATGGGTGAAATGGACACCAAAAAATAGCATGGATGAAACTGGATTCATCCTGACTTTAACTTAAAAAATAGCCAGGATGAAACTGGATGCATCCTGATGTAAATTAAAAATAAGAAAATGTATTTGAAAATGGGTAGGATGAAACTTTTTACATCCTGACTATTTTTTCATTTTTTTCCATTTAAACAATATCAAAATCTAAGTGTCCTTTTCACCCAGGAATTGTTGATTTTGGTATTTTTAACCAATTTTGTGTACTATATTCTTGGCAATGAAATTTTTTGATGGGGGCATTTTTTGAAAGGGGCATGGGGGACAAATAATATGTTGACATGTGTCAAACATATTAATGAGTTTTGTTTCCAAAAATACCAACACCAATTAAGAAAACAAAATTTTCTCCAGAAATACACTTTTTTTGTATTTTTGGAAATAGAATTCATTAATATGTTTGACACATGTCAACATATCATTTGACCCCATGCCCCCTTTAAAAAACGCCCCCGTCAAAAAATTTCTCTAAATTCACAGTCTGAAATTAATATGGATTTTAACTTGGTCCATGGGAAACCAAAGTCAAGTAGAGTCTACTAGGATAGTCAATGATAGTAGGTACTAGTATTAAAGCAGTACTACTTGTTTGATTATATTCTCGTCAATCACGGAGAGTCTTAGCATGCCAGACAATGCACACAGCACGTCGGGTAGATAATCCCGAAACTAACGCCACAATTTGCGTTGTCACGGACTAAAACAATACGTTGTTCTATTAAAACAAAGTCATCACCATCTAATAGTAGCAGTTTCACTTCCATTTCCCTTCTACAAAGAGCTCCAGAGCTTGAAAGATTTCTGTAATTATCTTCTTTGTCCACATTTAAACTGAAACCAAAAATCTCGTTCATTCATTAATTATTCCAACTCTCCTCAAACAAGTGTCGTTACTATGGAAATGGCCGCCGGGGAGCAGATATCTATTGAACAACAACAAGAAATAAAGATGAAGGTCAGAAATGATGATTGCGACGAAGGATCTAGTAACACTCCTCGTCTTCCTCAGCATATTATTACAAATGGTATACTTACAAGAGTACCTATTGATAGTTTGGTTAGATTTAGATGTGTAGGCAAGTTATGGTCTAAGTTAATCGTCGAATATGATTTGAAGTTTATCGATTTACATTCAAGCCGAACTTATAGTAGCCGTGGATTTATCTGGCTGTTTTACAGTGATGCTGATCTTGATAGAGAATCTGATTTTGCTTGTGTCAAATCTAATGGTATTGTTTTCTATGATATTGATAAGAAAGAAAAGATGGTTTTTCGTTTTAGACCTGACACTGGTTTGGTAAACAAGAGTCTCAAAATTCGAGATTCTATAAATGGTTTAGTACTTTTATCTTGCGAAGAAGATGGAGTTGTTACTAATCATGTTTATAATCCAATTGCTGGATGTTCATTTCGACTTCCCATTATTCAAGGTATTCATCATTTGCAATTAGCTTAAGATTCAATAACGTAAAAGTACAAGGTTCTTTGTCTCTGTTCAAGTGATGTAGCTGAAGAGTGCAAGATTGTTACGCTAGGGAGTAATCCAGATGAATCTGTTGGAAAACAATTAATAAAAAAATAATTTTTTAAAGTTTTAATAAAAAATTATAATTTATTGTTTTATTTTGTGAATGAAACTTTTTAGTCCCACATCGTGGAGTTTCCAATTTTTAGTAGTTTTAAGAAACTATATAAAGCTTTTAGTCCCACATCGGGGAGTTTTTCTTCTTAAGTTGTATTTGTCAATTATATAAAGAAATTCACTACTTTTGTAAAATCTATGGGAAATGGGTTGCTCTATATTTTAGAGGGACCCCTAAGGGAAAATATTTTATAGCGGTTTTTAAGCATTCGCGATTTTCCTTAACGGTTTTTTCGGAGTTGCCAAGCTCAAGTTGAGCATCTACTACATATGCTAGTAGTAGGTGTATTAGGGTGTTTTATCCTGGAGATATCCGTCCTGTGAGGGCTATAGCATCACTCTTGAGTGTAGCCGGGCGCTAATGTCTTAAGGACAGCGTGTTGAACACGTGACTCACTTTATTTTCCAAAGTTTTGCCTTGTTGCTGTTGCGGAGATACGGGGAGCTTGTTCGTTTCGTCAAAGCAATCACTTCCATTATAAAGGAGCTAAGTATCAATAACTTTTGCTTATTTGATTTTTCTTTGTTTTTGATTATTGCACCCAACAATCTTAAGACATTAGTATTTGTAATAATCGAAAACGATTGATTGGTTTGTGAATCATGGATGTTAATTGTGGAGTGAAAAACAAAAACGAATTTCTGGTCAGCTGTAGAGTTTCAATTTTATCTTTTAATATAGAAGGAATTTCGATGAATCCTTTTGACACAACGTGGTAGACATCCTGATAGTTACCCGCGTAAAATTTCAGAATTTTTGGAGTTGTACAAATATTTGTTTGATATTTTACAAAACAGAAAAACGTTTCTGAAAAATTCTGACGAGCAGAAAATTGTTGTTAACTAAATTATTTTTTGTGGGGGTAACCATGAGTTTTTTGAAACGCTGATTCAAACGAAGTTTGTATATATAGATGTTATCTTCAAAACTCATATTTTACTTTCTGATTTGGAATTGTGATTTGTTAATAAAGGTGTCATCTCCGAGGGACATGGCTAATAGCCGCATGTGGTTGGAAACAAATCTTCCAAAGATGGCAAAGGTGAGAACATCGAACGCAACTATAAGCATGGTCTTCATGATAAAGGTATATTTCGTAAAACTGAATCCAGAATTACTTTAGTTAAAGGTGAGTGTTATGTTTGTAAAATTCCTGGCCACGCGGCAGTAAATTGTAGACAACATAAAAACCTTAATAAGTAGAAAGTTAATGCTAATTTAGTTGAAACAAACTAGAACGAGTTTGGTGGCGTGATGTCGGAAGTTATTTTAATAACCAATGTGAGAGACCAGTAGGTGGACTCTGGAGCCACCAAGAATGTTTGTTGAAACAGAGACCTGTTCACCTCCTATCATAGGATAGGGATGTCGAGAAACTCTTATTGAGTAACTCATATGCAATAGAGGTTGCATAAAAGGAAAAGTTCGAGCAGAAGCTCATATCTGTAATATTCTCACATTGAATGAAGTTTTCATGTTCCGAGCATATGCGAAAATCTTGTATCTTGTTCTGTTGTAGATGGAAAAATATTTAAGATCTTAATTGAATCTGGAAAACTTGTTGTAACTAGGCAGTGATTTTTTAAGCAAGAGTTATAGGACTTTGGGTCTATATAAGCTTAACGGAAAAACTGATGATGTGAACGTAGTTGATTCTTGTGATATCTTTGTGTGATTGATTGTTTTACGTGGTATACTTGGAACCGTAAACTTATAAGTCAATGCTTAACTGGCTAGCATAGGCTTCGTACCCAAATTTAGTTTGGATTTTGAACACAAAAGTGAAATCTGTGAAGAATCAAAATATGCTATAAAATCTTTTAGCACAAATGTTCAGAGTAATTATAAGCCTTTAAAATTAATTCAGTTAGGCCTAGTTGACATGAGTTCAACCCAAAATCATTGTGGTAAAAGATGGTTATAACTTCCGTAGATGATTGTACGAGGTACTATCTTGTATACTTGCTTAGGATAAGGATGACGCCTTAGAAGCCTTAAGATGTATAAACTTGAAGTTGGAAACCAATTAGAAGCCTTGAACATAACAACCGTATCCTTAAGGAGATGATAATTTCCATGTTGATTAGTTCAGGATTACCTGCGGCCTTGTGGGGGGAGGCAGTCCTCTTAACTAGTATATCCTGAATAAAGTACCCTTTTAAGAATCAGATGAAACTCCATATGGTTTATGGAACGGTAGATGACCTTCTTATGAATGTGTCAAAGTGTGGGGGCGTTTGATTAAGATTGTAATTCCTCTTCCTAAAAGAACTAGATTGAAACCAAAAATGTTGATTGTGTTTTCGTATAGGGTATATTGAGTATACTTCTACAAATAGATTTTTGGTTGTGTGTTCTGATTTTTTCTGACATTGATGTGAATATTATTACGGAATCTAGGGATGCTGAGTTCTTTGAACATGTTTATTCTAAACCTGTACCTCATTAGAGATGTGTTGTTGATCCCCTAGATTTATTTTCAAATAGTCAGAACTTATTTTAAAGGAAGATGAAGTTGATGTTGAGCCTAATAGAAGTAAAATAATTAGACTTGAGACTTCTTATGAAACCGACTTCATAACATGCCTAGCTTAGTCCGAGCCACAGACTTGTAAAGAAGCCTTGATATCTACTGAAACCCCATTCTGGTAAGAAGCTTCATTTAGTGAAATGGACTCAGTCTGTTGGAACCAGACTTGGGAGCTTGCTAGTTTACCTCCAGGTTGTAAGACCATGGGATGTAAATGAGTCTTTAAGAGGAAACGACAGGTAGATGAAACTGTGGAAAAATATTAAGCTAAGTTGGTAGCTAAAGGCTATAAACTAAAAGAAGGTGTAGATTTCCTTGATTCTAATTCAATTGTGACGGAAATTACTTCCGTTGAGATACTAATTGTTATTGCTGCCATAAAGAACGTAGAGATACATCAGATGGATGTTAAGACAGCTTTTTCTAAAACCGTGAATTAGGTAAAGAAATTTACATAGATCAACCTGAAGACTTTGTAGTGAAAGGTTGTGAATACAAAGTTTGTAATTTGAAAAATCTTTGTATGGTTTTCAAATAAGCATGTAAACAGTGACATGGAAAATTTAATCATGTGATAATGGATAGTGGATTTAAATTAATGAATCTGACAAGTATGTTTACAAGTAACTTGTTAAGGATGTCTGTGTAATTGTATGCTTGTATATTGATGATATGCTTGATACAAACATAGATGTGATCAATTCCACTAAAAACATGCACTGAATGAGAACATTGACTTGAAAGACTTGGGCCCTTTTGATGTAATCTTAGGGATGAGGATTAGAAGATAATCAAACATTTATAAGTCTTAGTCGTTCTCATTATGTTGAGTTGTGCTTAAGAGATACAATCAGTCTGATTGTAAACCTGCTTGTACTTCGTACGATTATTCTTGTAGTCTCAAGAAAAATAAGGGTAGTGGAGTATCTTAACTTGAATACTCAAAAGTTATAGGATGTCTGATGAATTTAATGAACTGTAAGAGTCCAGACATTGCCTATATTATGAGTAAGTTAAGTGGATATAATTGTAGTCCAGAGCAAGAGAATTCAGATGCACTGAGTAGAGTATTATGGTACCTAAAATACTCTTTTGATTTATGAAAGGTATCTTGTTGTCCTTGGGACTTTATGATGCAAACTGGATAGTTGACTCAGAGGAGTCTAAGTCTACGAGTGGATATGGTTTCACTCTAACATGTGGGTTTGTTGTTGGAAGATTTCCAAACAAACATATCTCTCAATTCATTATGGAATCTGAGAGTATTGCGTTAGATAAAGCATGAGAGGGGGCCGAGTGCCTAAGATGATTTTTAGAAGACATTCCTCTTTGGCATAGGCATGTGCCAGCTATATCTATACATTGTGTTAGCCAAGCTATAATAGTTAAAGATAAGAAATAACTAATCTCAATCGGCGTTATTTTCATTGATTGGATAAAGTCCAAGGAGAATATCGCGCAATCTTTGACGAAAGGTTTGTACAAAGAGATAGTTAAAAATGCATCGAGGGGGTTGGGGCTTAAGCTCATATATTAAACTTGCCATGAAGGATACTCAACCTTGCTGACTGGAGATCCCATGATCAAGGTTTCGAATGAGACAACTAATTTGTGGTGGGTAAAGGTAAACACTATCAGAGATTTTCATTCTCTATCCCTTCCCTATGGTGTAGACGTGATAGTGTGACTGCATGTGGAGGATGAATTTTTAATAAGTCTTAATGAGTTCTATAGTTTCAATTTAAGATTGAAGTGGGGTGTAGCAGTAACACTCTTTATGGAAACTCACCTATCTGAATGAGGAAGTGGGTTGCTTCCTGTGAGAATATGAGCTGATTCTCTAGAGCATTCTGAGAAACAGGATACGTCCAGGGCCAAAACGGACAAAACGGCACGAGCTTGGCAGCAATCTTGGAGATATCACCCGTGGTTGTTATCACGAATTACATCAAATGCTAGCAGTTCAAGACATAGTTCACTGTCTCTAGCAAGTAATTCTGGTAATATCTCACTAAGCAAAGGTTCAAGACCTCATGGACACCTCTGCCTAAAATGGTATTTCCTGCGTTTTTTATGTGATTTTCATTTTGATGGTTTTGGTATTACTGGAACTTAGGACCTAAAGGTCACTAAGGGTTCACTAGTTCATGCTTTTTCACTTTGGTGAAAGATACCTATAGTCTCACCATGTGAGAATTAAAGATGAAAGCTCTCAATACTATTATGATTTATGCAATCCATAGTATGACCCTGGGGTCAACACACTTTTGTGTGAGGGAGAGGACGTAGAAATGACTAGTATGATTTCAACACTTGCACGATCAGTCTGTTTGGATCGTGAGGTTGGGATGTTTATTTACCAAGATCTATCTGTGTTTTCATGTTTTATTGAGTTTTCATTCATGTGGGGGATTGTTGGAAAACGATTAATAAAAAAATAATTTTTTAAAGTTTTAATAAAAAATTATATTTTATTGTTTTATTTTGTGAATGAAACTTTTTAGTCCCACATCGTGGAGTTTCCAATTTTTAGTAGTTTTAAGAAACTATATAAAGCTTTTAGTCCCACATCGGGGAGTTTTTCTTCTTAAGTTGTATTTGTCAATTATATAAAGAAATTCACTACTTTTGTAAAATTTATGGGAAAGGGGTTGCTCTATATTTTAGAGGGACCCCTAAGGGAAAATATTTTATAGCGGTTTTTAAGCATTCGCGATTTTCCTTAACGGTTTTTTCGGAGTTGCCAAGCTCAAGTTGAGCATCTACTACATATGCTAGTAGTAGGTGTATTAGGGTGTTTTATCCTGGAGATATCCGTCCTGTGAGGGCTATAGCATCACTCTTGAGTGTAGCCGGGAGCTAATGTCTTAAGGACAGCGTGTTGAACACGTGACTCACTCTATTTTCCAAAGTTTTGCCTTGTTGCTGTTGCGGAGATACGGGGAGCTTGTTCGTTTCGTCAAAGCAATCACTTCCATTATAAAGGAGCTAAGTATCAATAACTTTTGCTTATTTGATTTTTCTTTGTTTTTGATTATTGCACCCAACAATCTTAAGACATTAGTATTTGTAATAATCGAAAACGATTGATTGGTTTGTGAATCATGGATGTTAATTGTGGAGTGAAAAACAAAAACGAATTTCTGGTCAGCTGTAGAGTTTCAATTTTATCTTTTAATATAGAAGGAATTCCGATGAACCCTTTTGACACAACGTAGTAGACATCCTGATAGTTACCCGCGTAAAATTTCAAAATTTTTGGAGTTGTAAAAGTATTTTTTTGATATTTTACAAAACATAAAAACGTTTCTGAAAAATTCTGACGAGCAGAAAATTGTTGTTAACTAAATTAATTTTTGTGGGGTAACCATGAGATTTTTGAAACGCTGATTCAAACGAAGTTTGTATATATAGATGTTTTCTTCAAAACTCATATTTTACTTTCTGATCTGGAATTGTGATTTGTGAATAAAGGTGTCATCTCCGAGGGACATGGCTAATAGCCGCATGTGGTTGGAAACAAATCTTCCAAAGATGGCAAAGGTGAGAACATCGAACGCAACTCTAAGCATGGTATTCATGATAAAGGTATATTTCGTAAACCTGAATCCGGAATTACTTTAGTTAAGGGTGAGTGTTATGTTTGTAAAATTACTGGCCACGCGGCAGTAAATTGTAGACAACATAAAAACCTTTATAAGTAGAAAGTTAATGCTAATTTAGTTGAAACAAACTAGAACGAGTTTGGTGGCATGATGTCGGAAGTTATTTTAATAACCAATGTGAGAGACCAGTAGGTGGACTCTGGAGCCACCAAGAATGTTTGTTGAAACAGAGACCTGTTCACCTCCTATCATAGGATAGGGGATGTCGAGAAACTCTTATTGAGTAACTCATATGCCATAGAGGTTGCATAAAAGGAAAAGGTCGAGCAGAAGCTCATATCTGTAATATTCTCACATTGAATGAAGTTTTCATGTTCCGAGAATATGCGAAAATCATGTATCTTGTTCTGCTGTAGATGGAAAAATATTTAAGATCTTAATTGAATCTGGAAAACTTGTTGTAACTAGGCAGTGATTTTTTAAGCAAGAGTTATAGGACTTTGGGTCTATATAAGCTTAACGGAAAAACTGATGATGTGAATGTAGTTGATTCTTGTTATATCTTTGTGTGATTGATTGTTTTACGTGGTAGACTTGGAACCGTAAACTTATAAGTCAATGCTTAACTGGCTAGCATAGGCTTCGTAACCAAATTTAGTTTGGATTTTGAACACAAAAGTGAAATCTGTGAAGAATCAAAATATGCTATAAAATCTTTTAGCACAAATGTTCAGAGTAATTCTAAGCCTTTAGAATTAATTCAGTTAGGCCTAGTTGACATGAGTTCAACCCAAAACCACTGTGGTAAAAGATGGTTATAACTTCCGTAGATGATTGTACGAGGTACTATCTTGTATACTTGCTTAGGATAAGGATGACGCCTTAGAAGCCTTAAGATGTATAAACTTGAAGTTGGAAACCAATTATAAGCCTTGAACATAACAACCGTATCCTTAAGGAGATGATAATTTCCATGTTGATTAGTTCAGGATTACCTGCGGCCTTGTGGGGGGAGGCAGTCCTCTTAACTAGTATATCCTGAATAAAGTACCCTTTTAAGAATCAGATGAAACTCCATATGGTTTATGGAACGGTAGATGACCTTCTTATGAATGTGTCAAAGTGTGGGGGCGTTTGATTAAGATTGTAATTCCTCTTCCTAAAAGAACTAGATTGAAACCAAAAATGTTGATTGTGTTTTCGTATAGGGTATATTGAGTATACTTCTACAAATATATTTTTGGTTGTGTGTTCTGATTTTTTCTGACATTAGTGTGAATATTATTACGGAATCTAGGGATGCTGAGTTCTTTGAACATGTTTATTCTAAACTTGTACCTCATTAGAGATGTGTTGTTGATCCCCTAGATTTATCTTCAAATAGTCAGAACTTATTTTAAAGGAAGATGAAGTTGATGTTGAGCCTAAGAGAAGTAAAATAATTAGACTTGAGACTTCTTATGAAACCGACTTCATAACATGCCTATCTTAGCCTGAGCCACAGACTTGTAAAGAAGCCTTAATATCTACTGAAACCCCATTCTGGTAAGAAGCTTCATTTAGTGAAATGGACTCAGTCCGTTGGAACCAGACTTGGGAGCTTGCTAGTTTACCTCCAGGTTGTAAGACCATGGGATGTAAATGAGTCTTTAAGAGGAAACGATAGGTAGATGAAACTGTGAAAAATATTAAGCTAAGTTGTAGCTAAAGGCTATAAACTAAAATAAGGTGTAGATTTCCTTGATTATAATTCAATTGTGACGGAAATTACTTCCGTTGAGATACTAATTGTTATTGCTGCCATAAAGAACGTAGAGATACATCAGATGGATGTTAAGACAGCTTTTTCTAAAACCGTGAATTAGGTAAAGAAATTTACATAGATCAACCTGAAGACTTTGTAGTGAAAGGTTGTGAATAAAAAGTTTGTAATTTGAAAAATCTTTGTATGGTTTTCAAATAAGCACGTAAACAGTGACATGGAAAATTTAATCATGTGATAATGGATAGTGGATTTAAATTAATGAATCTGACAAGTATGTCTACAAGTAACTTGTTAAGGATGTCTGTGTAATTGTATGCTTGTATGTTGATGATATGCTTGATACAAACATAGATGTGATCAATTCCACTAAAAACATGCACTGAATGAGAACATTGACTTGAAAGACTTGGGCCCTTTTGATGTAATCTTAGGGATGAGGTTTAGAAGATAATCAAACATTTATAAGTCTTAGTCGTTCTCATTATGTTGAGTTGTGCTTAAGAGATACAATCAGTCTGATTCTAAACCTGCTTGTACTTCGTACGATTATTCTTGTAGTCTCAAGAAAAATAAGGGTAGTGGAGTATCTTAACTTGAATACTCAAAAGTTATAGGATGTCTGATGAATTTAGTGAACTGTAAGAGTCCATACATTGCCTATATTGTGAGTAAGTTAAGTGGATATAATTGTAGTCCAGAGCAAGAGAATTCAGATGCACTGAGTAGAGTATTATGGTACCTAAAATACTCTTTTGATTTATGAAAGGTATCTTGTTGTCCTTGGGACTTTATGATGCAAACTGGATAGTTGACTCAGAGGAGTCTAAGTCTACGAGTGGATATGGTTTCACTCTAACATGTGGGTTTGTTGTTGGAAGATTTCCAAACAAACATATCGCTCAATTCATTATGGAATCTGAGAGTATTGCGTTAGATAAAGCATGAGAGGGGGCCGAGTGCCTAAGATTATTTTTAGAAGACATTCCTCTTTGGCATAGGCCTGTGCCAGCTATATCTATACATTGTGTTAGCCAAGCTATAATAGTTAAAGCTAAGAAATAACTAATCTCAATCGGCGTTATTTCCATTGATTGGATAAAGTCCAAGGAGAATATCGCGCAATCTTTGACGAAAGGTTTGTACAAAGAGATAGTTAAAAATGCATCGAGGGGGTTGGGGCTTAAGCTCATATATTAAACTTGCCATGAAGGATACTAAACCTTGCTGACTGGAGATCCCATGATCAAGGTTTCGAATGAGACAACTAATTTGTGGTGGGTAAAGGTAAACACTATCAGAGATTTTCATTCTCTGTCCCTTCCCTATGGTGTAGACGTGATAGTGTGACTGCATGTGGAGGATGACTTTTTAATAAGTCTTAATGAGTTCTATAGTTTCAATTTAAGATTGAAGTGGGGTGTAGCAGTAACACTCTTTATGGAAACTCACCTATCTGAATGAGGAAGTGGGTCGCTTCCTGTGAGAATATGAGCTAATTCTCTAGAGCATTCTGAGAAACAGGATACGTCCAGGGCCAAAACGGACAAAACGGCACGAGCTTGGCAGCAATCTTGGAGATATCACCCGTGGTTGTTATCACGAATTACATCAAATGCTAGCAGTTCAAGACATAGTTCACTGTCTCTAGCAAGTAATTCTGGTAATATCTCACTAAGCAAAGGTTCAAGACCTCATGGACACCTCTGCCTAAAATGGTATTTCCTGCGTTTTTTATGTGATTTTCATTTTGATGGTTTTGGTACTACTGGAACTTAGGACCTAAAGGTCACTAAGGGTTCACTAGTTCATGCTTTTTCACTTTGGTGAAAGATACCTATAGTCTCACCATGTGAGAATTAAAGATGAAAGCTCTCAATACTATTATGATTTATGCAATCCATAGTATGACCCTGGGGTCAACACACTTTTGTGTGAGGGAGAGGACGTAGAAATGACTAGTATGATTTCAACACTTGCACGATCAGTCTGTTTGGATCGTGAGGTTGGGATGTTTATTTACCAAGATCTATCTGTGTTTTCATGTTTTATTGAGTTTTCATTCATGTGTGGGATTGTTGGAAAACAATTAATAAAAAAATAATTTTTTAAAGTTTTAATAAAAAATTATAATTTATTGTTTTATTTTGTGAATGAAACTTTTTAGTCCCACATCGTGGAATTTTCCAATTTTTAGTAGTTTTAAGAAACTATATAAAGCTTTTAGTCCCACATCGGGGAGTTTTTCTTCTTAAGTTGTATTTGTCAATTATATAAAGAAATTCACTACTTTTGTAAAATCTATGGGAAATGGGTTGCTCTATATTTTAGAGGGACCCCTAAGGGAAAATATTTTATAGCGGTTTTTAAGCATTCGCGATTTTCCTTAACGGTTTTTTCGGAGTTGCCAAGCTCAAGTTGAGCATCTACTACATATGCTAGTAGTAGGTGTATTAGGGTGTTTTATCCTGGAGATATCCGTCCTGTGAGGGCTATAGCATCACTCTTGAGTGTAGCCGGGCGCTAATGTCTTAAGGACAGCGTGTTGAACACGTGACTCACTTTATTTTCCAAAGTTTTGCCTTGTTGCTGTTGCGGAGATACGGGGAGCTTGTTCGTTTCGTCAAAGCAATCACTTCCATTATAAAGGAGCTAAGTATCAATAACTTTTGCTTATTTGATTTTTCTTTGTTTTTGATTATTGCACCCAACAGAATCATGGAGAGATGTGGTTGTTTCTGAACCATATCTTCGTACACAGGATAACTATCGAGCGGCATTTGCCGGTGAGTCTTTGTATTGGTTGACTGATCTTAGAAACGGTAGTTATTCAGATAAGAGAAAGATACTTGGTTTTGATGTTACTAAAGAAGCATTTTACACAATAAAATATCCCGAGGGAGATTTGAATGATTCTAAACTACTTGAAATTGATGGATCACTCTGTTTCCTTAATTATGTGTCGTCCACGGGGAAGTTGAAGGTTAAAGGAGGATAAGGAAAAGAATCAACATCAAGAATATGAATGGGTATAGAAGTACAATGTTGATAATATGCCTAGTATAAATGGTTTGAGGCCACCAAACATTGGTTGTAAATCTGATTGTTGTTATGCAATCGTCACAAATCCCACAGTTAAAATCATATTTTGGACCTACAACAGGCGCCCTCATGAGGCAAACGGGGAGAACGGCGGTGGTTATGAGTTTTATGAGTTTTGCAGTTATGATATCCATTTAAAAAATTTGGAATCCATCTTTAAGATGAGAAAGAAGATATCTTACCTGTGGCATCTCAACCGCCTTGCCCACTTCTAGTCGAACTATATATGCTGGTATATACCAAAATCTCTAGTTTTTTCGAACGCTCAAATGATTGACTCTGTAGGTTATATTGCATTCTCATGATAATGAGTGTTCCTTGTGCATGTTTCTTTTTAATTTTAATATCGCAATGCTTGCACTAGAGTTCTAATGATTTATCACTTTGCAGGGTTTGTAAGATGGAACTTATAAGACAGATAAGTGAAAGAAGCATGATGTGCGGGAGCAATAGAATCAACAACTGGGCCTTTGGAGAGTTACGATTCGTAAGCAACCAACCGCAAGGGACTTAAGAATTTAGTAACTTTTTTCTTTTGTTAATCTGAGCCTCACAGGTGACTATTAATAAGGTAAATGAGTTAAGTTATAGATTTGGATCTATGACTATGTGAAAAGATCCTATGATAAACTAGGAGGCATATCTACTACTACCAAAGGAATGTAATGTAGAAGAATATAAATGGAACTTGTGTGATTGTGTGATGAAGATCCATTACTTGATGCTTTTTTGCTTCATTTTGCCTTTGCCCTTGTGGGTACAAAATACCGCACATTCGTTTAGCATGCGAAGTAACTCCTCAGATAGCATGCGACCACGACCGCATATAACATGTCCAAGATGACGAACTAGATGACATCTCCAGATCACAAGTAAAGTGTGAAGATCTATGCGATAGTAAAGAAACCGTGCGACAACGATGAATCCCTATGCAACATTGACGCACGTCAGATCCGAAATTAGGGGCTTTATTAGCTGTCCTCCACTACGTAAACTCCTATATAAGGAGACAAGCGACCTTGTGTTAAGAGGAGAGCTTTTTGGGTAGTCTGAGATTAGATATTTAGAGGAGAGAGTGTCTTATTTGCTTCCCAAGTTAGGATTTTCTCATATGTATGTACTTGTTCTTGAATTTTAATAAAAGTTCTTAGAGATTTCATTATGGTTTCTTAGATTTCTTGTTAAAATATCATAAGGGTGTAGTTGTAGGATTTCCTACAACTACATTTTGGCGCTAGAAATCAGCTCAAAATGATATACCCTGTTGGTGAATTTCTTTAAAAAACAAGCTTAAAATTGTTCATAGTTTTTCATCCCTCTATTAAGAATCTTTGAAAGTTTTAGAAGTTGAGATCTAAAAAATTCAACCAAAAGTTTCAATCTCAGAAAAGCAATCTTCATTGGTTAAGTTTTCAGTTCTTTAAAGAGTAATTTTTCCTTTATTGTTACAAGAAAAAACAGATGGTGAGACAAGCATCCACATCAGAACATCTGATAGAAACTAGGATAAGTAAGAGAATCGCAGGACGAAGAAGAAGTGAGACCGCTGAACCATCAATGGGAGAAAGGAACAATCGAGAACAACAAGTTCATGCTCAAATCCAACATGTTCAGGAGAGAAATGACGCTCGCAACTACGATGAGGTCAGTGTATATACCACAGATTCAGACACGGTGGATGAAAATGAACACATGACTGGAGATGAAGGACTGTTAGAATAAAATGAAGAGAACATGACAATAGAGGAGCTCCGACAAAGTCTAGTCGCATAAAGGAGGAGAGAAGAAGAAGCACCCGCGAACTTAACGCGCCAGAATGATGAGCTGAGAGAAGAAAATATTAGGTTACAAAAGCAGAGGTCAAGAACCACATCACGAGCAACACGTGCGAGTTCAAGATCAAGGAAAAGCAGGAGCACGTCAAGGCAAAGTCGATCCAGCCGCAGAGACGCTAGGCACAAACAACTTTTAGCTAACAACTTTGTTGAAAATTTTCAGGGAGATGATAATATTCGGGAAGAACGCGGTAATGATCACATGAGATCTCCATTGCTATAGATTCGATCATGTGAGATACTAGATCCCTTTTTAGCTCCACTCATCCGATTGATGATTCCTTGTGAGACAGTTTTAGTATCTTTCTCATCACCAAAGTTGTTCCACATTGGTTTTTCACATAATTTGGTAATGAGACGGGGATATCCAAGATTTTCATGAAAACCTATGATATTGAGAGATTCAATGATTTCAATCATTTGATTGATAATTATCCTACAAATATCAATTCATTTTTTTCCTTCAAGAAGATAATATATAAGTTCAGCAAATTCTCTACTCCATAGAGAAGAATCTCTTGAACAAGCAAAGAGAGTTGCTACGGCAAGTTTACCGAAGATCCTTAAGTGTAAGGGTACATCTTTGGTTACCATCTTTCCCTTTTCCCATTCAACAGTTTTACCAGTGATGAGTTTTGAAATGTTATCGTGCTCAATTTCAGAACCTGTGATCATGTGTCCTTTCATACTGTAGTTGATGATTTCTGATATCATCTTTCTGTTGACATGAAGAAAGGTACTTCCAACCAACGTGATAAAAGTAAGTTTTTCATGATTAATATTATGAATATTACCATAAAATATTCTTACTATATCAGGTGAATATTTTTCAAATCCGAACATATTTCTCCAGATTATGTCTTGAACAAACTTCACATAACTGATTTCTGAAACATCTGAATCGAATCTCCTCTCCTCAGTGAAGCTTACTCCCTTCAATGCTTGATATCTTTCGAAACATGTGTTGTCTACAAAATTCGTAGGAACATGCTTCCCTTTGATCAAGTGAGGATACTTTATTTTCTCAACCTCTTTGGGAGGAATAAATGGATTCAAGACAAACTTGTCTAATTCATATTTTTCTTCTCTTGTTTTCCTTTTTCCCATACTTGCGAAAATATGAAAAACCTTAGTTACGGTTTTGATCAATCTTCCCCAATATGTTCGAACACATAGCAAGAGGTTATATCTATAGGAAGACTTGAAATCAAAAACCGGAAATAACTAGTTTTAGGAAATACCAACAAATCGGAAACCAAGGCTTGTGGGGAAACAATTCCGATTTTGTATCTAGGTCTTTCTTTTGGAAAACCGATTTTCATGGACTGGATCTTTATTTCGGATTGATTCCAAGTTTTTGTCCAAAAGTCTGTTTACTCTTTTATTACCATAATTTGATAGTATTACTTGACGTTTATTCAAGAATTTTCTATTAGAGTATAAAGAAATAACTTTGAACAAAATATGATACTTGTTAAAAATATCATCAGAATCATAATTCCTATAATTTTCAAAAGATCACTTGCTTCATTAAAACAATTGTGAGGTGTATGAAGCAAACCATTGTTAATAGAATTACTAACTGAAAACCCATTCCTTGTAGGATCACGTATTTTCCAAAAATGCATCCTAGAAAGCGAAACATTCACAGTCCTTGATCTGAAAATGTACATGTATATACTTTGATAGGGCATCCAAAATATATTTAAGATTCATGATTTTGTCAAAACACAATAGCCAATGTTCATAAAAATCTTATGCATTTTCAAGATACAGACTGTCTCATAGGCTATTGTATCATCGTTACATAACATAATGATATACAATCCTATAATAGCCAAAGGATCGTCTAAGTCACTCAAGACATAAATATGCATAATTCCTAACATATTTAGGAATAAGAGTATACATACTTTATACGTGTTTTCCACCATGATATTTCAAAGTAGTCAAATCCTGCCATTACGTGAACTGAATATTCATAAGATTCATTTTTCTTATAGGATGGATCACACCAAACACAGACTGTTAGATCTTTTCGTGTTTCCCTGCTCTGAAACCAATTGAAAAGGAGAGGGTACCCAAATATACCTCAAGATAAAACTTTTCCTTACTATAAGTCCTTTCTCCGAAAGTGATTGTCTATGGACTGAGTCGAGACAATGCAACTAACCGGTTCACACTTCGTTTGATCGTCTGTGGATACGTTATCGAAACAATACAACAATGAAGTATGTTTACTTGATAAAAAGGTTCGGACTTAACCACACACAATAGGATTTCTTATCAAGTAAATAGGAATTAACATTTGTGTAATATACTTTAATTATAATAAAACAATTATAATGCGGAAATATAAAGTAAATGACATAGCAAGATTTTGTTAACGAGGAAACCGCAAATGAAGAAAAACCCGGGACCTTGTCCAGAATTGAATACTCTCAAGATTAAGCCGCTATACAAAATATACCAACTTCGTATAGTTGAGACCAAGCAACTAAACCTATAGTTCACCTAGTTCTGTCTGTATTCCCACGCCGCCGACCTGTAAACAAGTCTGTACATGGAACAATTCCTTTGATTCGTATTCCAAACAGTAAAGGAACAACAAATCTGTTTGGTTTCAACTCTCTTCAACCAAGTGATATGAGTTGGACAAAGGCTCTTCTGTTCATCTCAAATAAACTCCTTCGTCAGGTCCTTAGATCTATCTTATGTTCAATTACCAAAGTAATCGTTAAGATTTTGCAATCAATACTTTTAACCACAAAAAATTGTATTGATGTCGATCTACTCAACTAATCAATCTAATCTATCACAAGGATAAACTGATTATAGTTGGATCCTCTTTTTACCGAAACAAGTATTGTGCACACCAAAGATTATAAACCCAAGTCAGAAATCTTCTATCTCTTATTTGTCTTCAAATCTTCTTAGATCTTCAATAAACACCTGCACACAACTACTAGAATCTCTTGTGATCAATCACACACATAACGGAGTCCGTTAACAATGGATTATCACAACATCGTCTTTAGCACTAACAACAGTCTAAAGGTCCCTGTCGAAACTTCGAACTAGTTGGTGAATCTTATATCAGAAGAGAAGATTCTCAATCATAAAAAAACTAGGTGCAATCAAAGTTCAACCATCGTTAGTCAATCAAATCAATCGAAAACAAAAGATAAACCGCAATTATCTAGTTTCCCACCAACGGTACTAATAGAGATTCCCAGTCCCAAAGAAAACATTAAACTGAGCGGCCGTAAGAGATTTCGCCTAATTAGGTTACTCTCCTCTCCGAATAGGCGACTTCACCAGTAACAACACAACCGGGGAAGTTTGCCGTCACGAAGGATTAATTTGCTAGAAATGCAAACTTCAAGTATTTATAGACAAGGAACTTTGGACACCAATGAATTTATAAAACCGAAAATATTCTCAATATATGCAATAATAATTTTCAAATTCGGTTTTCATAATTTCTGGAAATGCTCTGTCCAAAATAATGACCGAAAATCTCTTTGGAAAATATTTAACTAGGAAATGCACATTACTAATTCTTATTTTCCATATATATAATTAAAAACCTTAATTTAAATATTCTTAACTTATTTAATTTCGATCCTAGGATTTTCTTTCTTCTAGCTGTTAAGGAATATCTTTGAACAATAAAAGATACGCATTACTGCACGTGTTCAAAGTGTGTCGACATCCTTTCTTTTTAAGTCCTCTTTCATACTTACACACTTGAAACCGATTTGCCACACTATCAAACAAGTTTATAATTGGTTCATCTGAATTTCAAGAACTATGTGATTGATCAAGAACACTCAATCACAAATCATGGGTTTAACGGTTCTGCCAAAACAAGTTTCGGTTCTACCTCCATGTAAGTACTGTGCATATTAACACTAGCTTTCCAAAATTCGGTTGACTAGGTACTAAGATCGGTTCCCCACATATATATGGTATCTAACTTATATGTGTTGTACATGTCCATAAGATCGGTTCCCCTTTGCCTAAAAACGTGTTGCACATGTCCATAGAATCGGTTCCCCTTTCTGTTATAAACCTTGCTGCACCTCATACAAGGATCGATTCCCCTTTGTGATGTGTTGCACCTCTTGCTAGGATCGGTTACCCTTTACCCAAAGTTGGTCTTACAAACACACAAACTCGATCATACCATTAGGTGATTACTTAAGATCGGTTTCACTAATAAAAGTCATACCAATACATAAGTCAGGCCTTATTGAACAGTTTCACCGAGAACACAAACAAGTCATGAGTGGTTATACTAATCACACATATTGGTCGCTCATAAGATATGCAATGAATAGAAATCCCAATAACGCCTGGCGATTTCCTTTTCAATTCATAAAACAAGTTCATGAACTTACTTCCTTAAAACACATGTAAAAGATTGTTTCCTAGGATGAAATCCTCACCTCATACCCAAACATAATCACAATAGCATTTAAACGATTATGTCGATGTCTTATCTACAAAGTTTAATGGTTAAGAAATAAACCTCGTATTGTATTCCTTAATACTATGTCTATCTAGAGTGTTCATGCTTCGCAGTTTTCTTTTCAGTATGCACGACTTGAAATATACGTTAGGGAATGAAACAGTTCAAGTCAAATATCACTAACCTCAAGTGGAAGGATGATGTTGTGGTTGTAGCTCCTTACTTCAAGTCTTCGCAATACGTGTAATGTCTCATATCATAATACTTTCAAGCTAACCTATACGAAGTTGACTCTAGTACATTAATCAAGCGAATCTTAAATGATTTTTGGTTCACTAAAATATGACAACCAAACTTGACATACCAACTCTTGGTGGGTTCAACCGAGGTATGCTCTAAGGACAAAGCCTTTTAACAATTATAAAAGAAATAATGTTATAAGGACAAATGACTGCTATGTTGATCCAATGAGTAAGAAAATTTCAAACTCTTCTTTCGTGGCTAAAGGAAACTTTGGATCAAAAGTATCAAATGTTCCTGAATATATACATATCAATAATCGTGTTTCGGAACTCAAGACCAATATAAATAGACTCAAGCATAGCATTAAGAAGGCAAGGAAGGCAGCAGCTTCCGGTAATACTTGTCCTACTTTTATTGATTCTCTTGAGGCTATGTATATTGACTTCTCTGATGATGTTCAAGGAATTTTTTTTGAGAATGTCAATATCCTTGATATGCAATATTCTCATCGATTTGCAACTTGACTACTTATGCACATGGTTCCCAAGAAGATATCTGATTCTTGACAAAGTGGTCTTTGTTGTATTTTTTTTTTAAATAATGATCATCTTAGTGTTGAGCCTTGCTCTGGTTTATTATTACACTTGTAATATAAACGATCGTTGACTCTCGAGATAATACTATTTGTTGTTTGCTTTTAAATAACTTCTTTTTTTATTCCTTTAAGACAATTAACTTGTTGTTTATCAACAAATGACTCGTGCTCTGAATTCCTTTAAGGTGAGTTGTTCTGTCGTAAGTTTAGAAATTGGTGTTGATTTTTTGTCAAAACATGCTTCTAAAATAGACTCCATTGGTTCCTTGGTTCTGAATTTTGGTTCATAACCATGAACATCTGTGCACCTGCTTCATGACCGAACGTACGGTTCCAATACTGACAAGTTTGGAAAGATAAACGTGTGACTCTAGGGTTTCCCTATGAAAACACACACACACACACACACACACACACACACATATATATATATATATATATATATATATATATATATATATATATATATCAAGGATTCTTTTTCTTCTGATATATGCTTGTTCCGTATCATCAAGATTCTCTTGTGATATCATGGAGTGCACAATGGATGGATGCAAAAAGGAAGACAAAGTTGAAGTTGGAAAAGTTATCGAGTTTCATGAGAACCGTCTTCTCATAACCTGCTATCATGCAATTGATCATGAAAACAATCTTCCAATTGAGATGTCATCTCAATTGATTGGAAATCTTCTTCAAGATTTTGGGGTTGTACGTGAACAACTTGAAATTGCAACAAAGAATCTTGAGTTTCTGAAGATTGAACTGAAGAAAGCAACTTATGAACTTGGTTCTGTTCGATCTCTAGTTGCTCATTATGTCTAAAGTCATTCAGTTTTGTTCTTCTTAGGATTTATTTATTTATTTTATTTTTGTCTAGGAAACTTCTTATGAGAATTTATTCTTGTATTTTAAGAAGGATAACTAGGGTTTGGAATAACAAATATTATGATTACACATAGATATTTCCAACGATTTTCATCTTGCAATGTTTTAGATTTATTTATTTAAATTCTAAGTTATTTGGAAGATTATTTTGCAGTATTAATCCTTATGGTTTTTTATATTGCAAAATTTTTATGGGATATGTGTGTTTATGTCCGTGAACTATGATTATCTCATATGTCAAAAGTTAAGTCTATTATGTCTTTATGCAAATATTGATAAAAGATAGAATGAACTTTTGAATATTCTGCAGTATTGATCTTTCCACGATCCACTTCTATGTGAAAGTATTGTATGGCTCCGTAAGTATTGATCTTTCCACGACCCACTTCTATGGGGATTGTAGTTGTGGAATATTGTAGGAGTTATCTTGTATCTTTATAAACTCCTTGATGAATACATTAAGTTTCGACTATGTGAAATCATCGAAACCAAGTTGATATATTCTCTTTTAGTCATGAATAATCTCTTTGAGAATTTTATTATGATCCCGCTAGTTTTCGTACCTTTGCCAATTTATATTGACAAAAGGGGGGAGAATTATTTTGCAGTTCACACTACATACATACGGTTTACGGATCATTGTGTAAGGGGGAATGGTTTTCAGTGTGATATGAAGTATTGACTTAGGGAGAGTGATACATATCACCGTAATATTATTGTCAAAGTTGTGATACAATTGAACTTTGATGTTGTGTAATAATACTATGACATTGTGTAACAATATTGAAGAACCAAGGAAATCAAGAATGTTGGATGATAAGGTAAAAAGTTTATTTATTTTGTAATCCATATGTATTGATAGTTTTGTCATTAAAAATGATAAAGGGGGAGATTGTTAGAGCACTACTCGGTCGAAACCGCAAGCATTTCTGTATCAATCTTGTTTGTCAGGTTTAGGTGATCAAAACTATAAGTGTTGATTTTTAGTCTACTTATAACTATGTCTCGGATTAGGATAGAATGTGTAGTTGAGATTTAGACTTCACGACGTTCATCAATTGAAGATGAAGATCTACTGAGGAGAGCTTGGAGGAACTTCATCAACAAAAGGTATGTGGAGACTAAAACTTATCTATCACTCAGAAGTCTATTCTATCCTAATGAGACTAAGTCGTATAGCTATATAGACTTTTACATTATACACATTTGATATTTCGAGCTGAGTTTAACTCGCTTATATCTTTCTCGAGATATGTGTTGGAAAGATTTTTGCTTCATCATTATTCTTGACGAGTTTAGTTGGAAACTAAATAATGAGTCAAAAGATGATCATGTGAAAATTACCTTGAAACATCTTACATGATTTGTGTGAGACAATCATTTGATGTATACTCGAAATGTTTCGTATTCATTTGATCACTTGAAAATTACTTATAAGCTGATAGTTTATGTGAGGCAGCTAATGTCGTCTTCTAAGGATGTTTCAACTATTGAGTTGGGAGTTTAGAATAGTTAAAACCATTGTCTGGATATATCACAGTATGCATACCAGTATGCAAACTGTTGTAGTATGATTCAGGTCCGAGAACCAAGTTTGCATACCAGGATGCAAACGGTTTTAACTGTCAAAGTCCCGGAACCAAGTTTGCATACCAGTATGCGAATAGTTTCAGCCAAGTTAGGTTCGGTACGACAATATGCATATTCGTTTACTAACTGTCGGACGTGACCAAAATACGGAACTTAAGTTTGCAAATCCTTTTGCAAACTAAGTTGGTTTAAGTTCTAAAATCGGTTAAGTATGATTTCATACTCATGAACAAGTATATGTATATATTAAGGAATGCAATCTTTGCAAACCGTGGCTAAATGTTCATCAATTGATTCTCTTGAATCAAATCCAATTTTGTTTCAATTGTGTCTCGTACACTTCTATGAGAATATAAACAATTGAACAACTCTATGAGTAACACAATTAGATTCATTTGATATAGAAGTTTTAGATGAATGTGGTTAACACAAAAGTGTTCATTTGGCTAACTTCGGTTAACTGTTATTGAGACAACTTAATATGCACGTTTAGGTACTGTTACCTATATCTAAATGAAGGTATATTTTATTTGTGTGTAATAAGCTAAGACCATCTAACGGTAGATAGATATTGCTTTGGTTTTAAGCAAACTTAGCATGAATCTTAAATAAGGATTTCATCAAACGGTGAATATTGATTGCTTTGTTAAGCTATCAAACCCTGATTTGAAGACTATATAAGGGAGAACTCTAGCAACTGGAAAACCTAATCCCCACACCTCCTGTGTCATACTAGTTGCGACTAGATTCGATTCTCCTTTAACCTAGGTTTTTCCTAAAACCATTATAGATTAACGACTTAAAGACTTCATTGTGATTCTGAAGCCATACCCAACTATTTTCTCTGTCATTACATGTTCTAATCTTACTTGTTCTATCGTGTTGAGTACTATCTTCTCTAAGATTTTCTCGAGATTTATCTCCGATAGGTAAGATATAAAAAGTAATCACAAAGCTCTTCTTCTCATTATTTGTGATTCCACAATAACTTGGTCTACTACCATATAGTTAAGTTATTATGAGGTGATTGATATTTCTAGGTTATTATTCAGGAAAATAAGACAGAAACATCAATTGGTTCCTGTTCACCTTGATTTATCAAAAGACATAAAAAAAATCATAGGTAATTTATGTGGGAGACAGATTTATCTATCATAATAGAATTTTCTTTGGGAGATAGATTTGTTAATAAAGTCTTCGACTTTGGGCCGTAGCAACTCTTAGTTGTGGGTGAGATCAGATAAGGGAATCAATTGTGTAGAGTCCTTCTGGGATTCATAGGCGTAAGGAACGCGACTATACCTTAATCGGTGTGAGACTTGGTTAGAGCTCAACTACATTCCAGTCTGAAGTTAACTTGTAGTAGGCTAGTGTCTGTAGCGGCTTACTATTGTGTGGTGTTCAAATCTAGACTAGGTCCCTGGGTTTTTCTACATTTGCGGTTTCCTCGTTAACAAAGCTTCTGGTGTCTGTATTATTTCTTTTCCGCATTTTGTTTATATAATTGAAATATCACAGGTTGTGCGTAGTTTAATCAACTGGTAAATCCAACCTTTGGTTGTTGATTAAAATTGATTGACACTTGAACATTGGTCTTTGGTACCTTTCAAGTTGTTTCTCATAATAATCAGGCTCACTAATTTCTATCTGTTTGATTTGCTGATTACATTGAGAAGCAAAGATATAACTCTTGGATATATTTCCTTAATTGAGTCTGACTGTCTAGCTCATTATCTTGGAATTATATTGGAGTTAGTCCATACAGATTGTCGAACGAAATATTGGGTGTGGTTGTTAAACTCTCTCTTTTTCAGGCACCCTTGGAATATTGGTGGCCATCTCATTATCTTAAAGAAGCTTCCTCCAGAATTCCTCTATGAAGAAGTTACTTACCAAATAGAAGGCATCACTGGAAAATTTCTCAAGATGGACTTTAAAGATGGAAATCCTGCTAACTCAAATAATCATCCAAGAAAGTTTTGTCCATCATATCTTATTGCAAATCATGTTGAAGGGGACCGTGAAGAAAATACTGGACATGTTAAAACTATTACTGGATACGTATTCAAGTTTGGGGAGGATTTTTGTGAAATCATTGATCCAAGAAAATAATCCAACTTTTGATTTGGGAGAAACCATCGACATTTCTTCAAAGAAGGATAACAAAATAATAAATATCCCAAATAAACCATTTGTCGTTCCAGAATATGGTTATAAGATTTCAACATTGTGCAAACAAGGTTCATTTGATGGTGTTAAGAACTTTAATGCTAGGAAAACAAAAGGAACCAGAAATGATATTTCTTCTCAAGCAATATATTCAAATAAAGTTGAGCAACAAGATGATACTTACTAGAATGCTCTGGTGGGTAACCAAGGGTATTGGAAAAACTGTGTATCTCATTAGGACGGGAAGTTTGGAGGCAGACAGTATGACCATGTATACTCTAATTCTATTACTTCTAAATTTACAAAAAAGTCTTTATTGTTTTGTTCAATTTTTTATTTATTTATCCCAATCAGTATTATGTACCTGACGCTCTCTCATTAGATTCAGAAAGTAAAAAGATTAACATCCATCATTCTAAGTTCGTTGACATCTATAGGTGCTCTAGAAGTAAAAATAAATAAATGATTTTTAACATGTGTTGATGGTGGTTTTTAGTTCAGGGCTAAATTTGTAAAAACTTGAATTTAATGTGCCGTCACTCTGCAAAGAAATTGATAAAAGTGATGAATGTCCAACCTCTCCACTGGCGCATTTATTGAGAAACTCAATATATTCACATGAAATTTATCCAGACTGGTGCATGTAGCAACAATCCCAGATATTCTGTAAATTTTGGCACCTTACATGTATTATTCAGTTAATATAAGTTTCTTTGAATGCCTTCTGTGCCATGTTCCCCGGCTGAACCCTTAATGTTTATATGGCATGACAATTTGTGTTCACTCGCAGCAGAGTAGCACAAATTTCCAAGTGTCAAGGATAAGGTCCTTGCATAAAGTATTCAATCGGAAGGCATACTTCTCTCTGGAAATGAACTTAAAGAACTCTGTGTCAACACATACATTCAATCAATTTTGTGATAATTCACAAGATTCAGATATTATCCTGACTAATTTGCAAAAATTAGGGTTTTGCGCCCTGCGCAGTATATTAGACCTTGCCTGTCGAAATTAAGCCTAAGCAAACTAGGTAATTAATCCTCCATGGATTAGTAGGTGCAAAATCCTACTCAAAATCAGAAAAGAAGGAATAAAATGAGCCGTGAAATAGGAGCAGCAACAAAGGAAGGTGTGGCCATTCCATAGGCCATCCGGCGCCACTTGCAAGTGGCCACACCCCATGTTGCTCGACCGACCCCTATTTCCTGTCGACCAATCAGGTCGCCTTGAACCCGCCACATGCACATGAGTTGGGCCCATACTTGCCGGACCTATTTCCCATCGACCAATCAGGTCGCTTTAAATCCGCCACACGCACACCGTAAGTGTAGCCACACCCGCGTTTGGCCGACCCCCTCTTTTAATCGACCAATCAGGTCGCTTTAAACCTGCCACAATATTAAAAGAGGCAAAATTGCGCCAGATGGTCAAAATGAAAAATTGGGTTTCCAAAGTCACGCTAATGCGCTAATTGGCATGCCAAACATGCCAAATGTGTTACTTTTCCACAAAAGCATACCGAACGTGGCAACGTACCATAAATAGCGCATTAACGTGCTAACCCACTTCTTGCTCATGACCAAACGTCATGATATATTTCAATTAGGGTATTCCACGGCAGAATACCCTAATTTCGAGTCGCGGCCCGATTACGCCACTTTGGCCCCACAACATGCCACGCTCCATGTGGGACCCGACAAACCCTAAAATTGGCGCCATTTTATAATCACTTGTGGACATCATTGCGCCTGTGGTTATTTCCATATTATGGCCTGCCATAATTCCTTTAATATGTCCATGGCACCGATTGGATAAAGCACCACCGTGCCGCAACCATACTGCACGAGCTAATTAGGGTTTCGATACGCCAAACCTAATTTAGCTAAAGTTGTCATGCCAACTAGGTCAAATGATTCTCCTACGGCCTTAAGTTTAATGTAGCAACATGGCCAATGTTGCCGGAGCCATATTTGGGTCTAACACTAATATGCCAAAATAGCTGCCACGGCTACGCCAGGCGCCACTATGCCACTGGCATGCCGCTATACCATGGCTACGCCAGGCGCTACTATGCCACTAGCATGCCGCTATTGCACGGCTACGCCAAGCGCCACTATGCCACTAGCATACTTTAAATACACAATCATACGATTAACATATGCCAATGGCGCCACTTTGCTATGCCATTGGAAGTGGCCAAAATCAACGGTCACCCTTTCTCATAGGCCACAATCTCAGCCGTTCAAATTCTCCACAGAATTGACAGGCCTGTGGCAAGTTTTAGGAAACCGGCCAAGACAAGCCTAATAGCATCACATGCTATTCTCATGCGGCAAGTCTCCTGACTTTGACTTGCCACACATAACAATCTGCTACACGTTTTCCAAGAAAACACTCGAAACGTCAAACACGTCACAAACTGGGGGATACTTACAAGGGTATTGGTCTGCCGGTTTACAACGTGCGGCGTGCAACACGATTATTATAAGAAAGTGTCAGAAAGCAGGGCAGTTAGTGGCGACAAGAAGTAGTGGGTGTAAACTAACCCTTCTCCTTCATAGTGGAAACTTGGTTTCTGGAATTTACACACGACCCCACTTCTCCATCACTCAATCATTCCCACTTTTACGAGATCAGTGTGCGTGCAATATAACTTGTATAAATAGGTTTTACCTATTTCGACCAAAAAACAAGTTTTGGTTAGAACAACAACACAGTATCCAGAAAATACCAAAGAACTGATAGCTTACATTCCGCAAGCCAGTTCCATATTCTGATACAAGTCATAAAACAGCCACACCTTCAGAATTAACCATTCTGGTCTCAACACCTTCTTTGGTTCCCTCCCTAAGACCAACCCTTCTCCTTTACTTTGTGACCGAAGCAAGACTGGAACGACCGTTTCTTGGTTTAGGCCTGGATTGTACAGATTGATTTCTCGAATCTAAAGTACTCCTGTGCAGTGCATTTATTTTAGGTTTAGACTCGTTTCTCATCCACACACCCAAATTTACCAAAACCAGCAGAAGCAGTTTTTACCCAGAAACAATTGGCGACCAGAGTGGGACTCGGTTGCAAATTCAATTCTCAATTTAATTTCCATCCCAATTGGTATTAGGCCCAATTCAATCGTTAATTGAAACCCATTTCAGTTAAAGATTCATTCCAGATGTATTCGGGTCATTCGAACCTTGCATAAGCAATGAATAGCTGAAAACCAACTGCCATGGAAGACGTGACAAAAATGCTAGAGGATATGGTTGCCAGCTAAGTCGATATTATCAGGCGGCAAAACGAGACGCTTCATATCCTGAAGAGTATAATAAGCCGATTATGGAAAGAATCAACAAAGGCTTATCCGAAAGATCCCACCAATTTCAAGAGTAATACGAAGTATGTTAGATCTTTGGCTAAAGCATGCGCCTCTACCAATGAGGATGCTAACGGAGCACATAGCCACATCATAAAGGAGCAGCAGAAGAGCGGCCAATTGGATTCTACCAACACAGAGATCCAGGAAAATTTCACAAGACCAGGGGAGGAGACTTTCCAGGTGCGCCACAACATGTTCAAGACAAAGGTAAAGAGCCGGACTATTAAGCCTTGTTGGAAAACATTTATCTTCAAACCCTCACAGAAGTTCAAAGAGTCGTCCAACAGTCCGCAACCACGACTGCTTTGCTGAATGGAAAAGCACCTGAAGAGGGGGAAATCTACCAAGATGCTTATGAAAACGAACACTGCGCCAATGAACAATATCCATTCAGCCATCGCGTGTCGTCATCGCTGACGCAGGCTCCTCAAGAGAAATTACCTTTCAGCAATACGGCAGAAGTAAACGGTCCGCTCATGAATCAATGATCGCTCAAGCGTCAATTCCACCCTCAAAGAGAGCTCCATGCCAAAGCCTGGAAGAATTTCCGCCACAACAACTACTGATGGGAGAGAAGCCAAACTCAAAATATCCACGCTTATCGTTTCCTATCAGAAAAGTTATAGAGTTACTGGAAATTTAGGTACGATAGGGAGTAGTCCAGCTACCCTTGGTATGGAATCCGCCAACTGATCAAGAGATACTAGATTCAAGATATTTCCACTATCACAGGTTTATTCATCATCCTACAAACGAATGCGACACTTTGAAGCCCATTATCTAGGAAAAAAGATTGATTCTGGGGAATTACGCCTGTGGACTGGAGGTTCTCCACCTTCTCGCAGATCGACATAGAAATGTACAGAGATAATAAAGGATGACTGGGGACTTCTCGCGACCAGGATTGCGCCACACAATAAACTCGGATTTGCAATCTGAAAATTCAGTTTTGTGGAGAGATCCTAAGCGAATAGAGTATGTTGTCGTATCGGACGAGAGCAAAAAGGGAATGGCCAACACCAATATACCATCTGCAAGCGCAGTCAACACGTCCCATGGCGTTACATCCTCTACCACCAACACCAGCAGCACCGGAAGCATCCCCTCTGACGTGACACCTCTTATTACCAGAGCCAGAGCCGCCGCTACTCCTAATATTTCTTCGAGCATGACGCCTTCAACCATCACCAGGGCTGCCACCACTTCTTCGTCGGGACGAGAGACTGTAGGAGCTAGAGGTAACCAACCTTCCCATTACCATTATCGATTTAATGGAGAGACGGGAAGTTCTTGCCAAAACTCAGACGGACATGGCCACAACTCAGAAAGAGCCTCTTCAACTTTTCGCTCCAGAAGCCGCTCCGCTTCAACGTTTCGATCCAGGGGCCGCTTCAGTGTTTCAATCCAGGAGCCGCTCCTCTTCAACGTTTCGTTCCAGAAGCCGCTCTGCTTCAAGGTTTCGCTCCAGGACCGCTCCGCTTGAATGTTTCGCTCCAGGAGCCGCTCAGCTTCAACGTTTCGCTCTAGAAGCCGCTCTGCTTTAACGTTTTGCTCCAGGAGCCTCTCCGCTTCAACGTTTCTCTCCATAATCAACTTCAACATTCTCCCCAGAAGTAGCCACTCCTCCTTGCCAATGATCGTGCCGTAGCCGCCACACTCCTCCCTGTCAAGGATCGTGACCACAGCCAGCCAAGGTTCTTAGTTGTGGACACTTTTTGATCCATCTCGCCAAAGCTCGTGGTCGTGGACAGTTTACTCGCCTACGCATCCATCCAATCCCTTTGCTTCCATGGACGCCCATGCAATTCCAGCCAACCTATTTTGGTTCCCACGACAATGTAGTCTCTTCTGATCACATCTGCTGCCAAGAACTGTTGTTGTTCGTTTGTAGATACCAGCCAGAGCTTTACCATAGAAACAACCACTAAAAAGCTCAAGATACACGGTCAACCCAAAAGTCATAGCCACGACAAGGTCACTCTTCAAAGGTGTAACTTAAGGATATCATCACCTCTCCGTCTAGAAGGCGCCTGCAACACTTTACGAGGCCCACGACGGATCCCAATCCTACTCAGAGAAAACAACTTCAGTAACCAAAGATAAGTGTGACTGGGGACTGGTCATCGCAGTCCATCCCCGACAACAATCAAGCATTCATGAGATAACTCCAGAGACGCGGCTGAAACATTTTCTTGAATAGACAGAGGGAGCCACGATTAGCCACGATTAACGACATAACTCTCTTACTTATACCTCTTCGTTATCCAGAATGTTTCGTCCATGTGATGTTCTAAGCATCCCAGCATCACATCCAGAATAGTACAATAAGCTTGTGTCAAATCCTATATACGTGGATTCAAGGCGATGCAATTAAAGTAGGCTACACTTGGGGACTGAAGCCTCCTTCAGGTTTAGAAGTTTAAACGCAGTCACCAGCTTACCAGTGAATGCAGTAGAAACACATCTTCCACGAGAAAATAGGCTCAGGATAATTACACATGGGGACTACCAGCATGGGATGCCTTCACTTCCTTCAACCAGGTTATTTCTGACTTCAACATCATCACTGTCAAAGCTTTACGAGCCACATGAATTTCTCAACATGAAGCCGTGCACGTGCATCAAAGACTCCAAAAGCACGCCACAGAGATATATTCACATATCCGGCCACGCCATCAGATCTAACAGAAGTATAACTGGGGACTTCTCATCGCATCCCATTCCATACAATAGTCCAAGATTCAGAAGATGGTTCAAAGGATGTCGCTTGGAACGAAGTCCTTGAAGACTTGATAGCAGCACATCGGCAATGGAACGCCTCTCAAATCATCTATTTCACCCAATGGCTCCAGAAGATTTCGACCATACAAGCATCCACAGCATATCATCATCGCAATCAGAAAGTCCAGGCACCAAATAACCTAAAGTCAAGGATGGACCAACAACGCAACCACAATCTCCAAGAGTAGCCTTGACGTGATCATTGCCGAGCATATATTTTATCCATACATCCCAAGAGTGCAATGGATTTTGGTAAATTTTGAAATCCACTGGAGAGGTTAGATACTCATTCCTCTGGAGTCAGAACCTTATTACCCATTGAAAAAACGGGGTCTAACAACACCACCCAATATTTCGCTTAGCAATTTGTATGGAAAAACTCGAATATACTTTTAAGAGAATTAACAAGATTCAATCAATTAAAAGTATATCAACAAGTTTATATCTCTCTTCTTGATTTGATTTACTCAAGCAAGAACTGCGAGCTCTAATCAAATACAAGGAATAACTTGGATGGTACTAAAGGCCAATATCCAAGGATCAATCAATGACAATCAACAACCAAAGGTTGGATTACTCTAATTGATGATCTAACGCACAACCTGTATTTTTCAATTATAAAGATAAAACAATATAATACGGAAATTGAAATAACACAGACACCAATTGTTAACGAGGAAATCGCAAATGCAGAAAACCCCCGGGACCTAGTCCACATTGAACACACACGTATTAAGCCTCTACAGACGCTAGCCTACTCCAAGCTAACTTCGGTCTGGACTGTAGTTGAACCCCAATCAATTTCCCACTGATCCAAGGTACAGTTATGCTCCTACGCCTCTGATCCCAGCAGGATATTGCGTACTTGATTCCCTTAGCTGATCTCACCCACAACTAAGAGTTGCTACGACCCAAAATCGCAGGATTTGACAATAAACAAATTTGTCTCCCACAAACAAGTCTATCAAAGGATCAATTTGTCTCCCACAGATAAACCCTAAAAGTTTTGTTCCGTCTTTTGATAATAATCAAAGTGAACAGGGACCAATTGATAATACGTTCTTATATTCCCGAAGAACAGCCTAGAGTTATCAACCACCTCACAACAATCTTAATCGTATGGTAGCGAAACAAGATGTTGAGGAATCAAAAACAATGAGACGAAGATGTTTGTGATTACTTTTTGTATCTTGCCTATCAGAGATATCAATCTCAAGCCAATCAATCTGATTGTGCTCGTACGATAGAAGATGCAAGATCAGATCACACAACTACGATAAAAGTAGTATCGGTCTGGCTTCACAATCCCAATGAAGTCTTTAAGTCGTTAACCTGGTTTTAGAAGGAAAAAACCAAAGGTTAAAGGAGAGTCGACTCTAGCACGCAAACTAGTATCACATGTAAGGTGTGGGGATTAGTTTTGCACAATACTAGATGCCTCCTTTATATAGTCTTTCAAATCAGGGTTTGGAATCAATGTTAGCTTAGTAACAAATCATTCAATATTCACCGTTATATGAAAACCTTATTTAGATTCAAGCTAATATTTCTCAACCGTTAGGTCGAAAACTTAGCTTGTTATACACACTTGACAATGCACGCTTCTAGGTTTGTTAACCGTACCCAAACGTACGCACTTGTTGGTTCAACAATAGTTAACCAAAGGTTAGCCATATGAGAATTTCATATCAACCATGTTCTTCTTCACCATAACTAGTTCAAATGAACTAGTTAGAGAGTTGTTCAATTGCAAGGAAATATCATGTAGTACACAAGACACAATTGAAGCAAAGATGATTTGATTCACTTGAATCGGTTCATGAACTTTTATAGCCACGCTTTGGAAACTGTATTCCTTAGTCTTTTTAAGTTTAAGTTTAGAAATCATCTTCAGATATATAACCTTCTCAAGTTCGCAGACTAGGTTCGCGGACTTAAGTTACCGGGCAGAGTTTACAAACTCCAACAGAAATTCTCGGGTTTGAGAACTTCGCTGGTTTGCGGACTGAGTTCGCGGACTTAGCTTCACGCAAGTAGTTTGTCAACTCCAAAAGAAATTCTCTAGTTTGAGAACTTCGGCAGTTCGCGGACTGAGTTAGGGACTTGGCTCACGCCATTCTTACGGTTCTCTTGATCAACAAAGTTCACAAACTTTGGTTCAAGGAATAGGACTTATACATAAATATGTTTCCACAACAATGCTTATGTCCACCATTGGTTATGTAATCTAAACTCTCATTTCAATCATTGAAACATTCTTAGAGGACGTTATATAGTTGTCACACCATTTGTCGTCAAAGCAATTTTCAAGATGATTGAAACATATCATGACTTTCGTCACATGGTAAATATAAACTTGATCGAAGCGAAAATCTTACCAACACATATTTCGAGATATACATAGGCGAGGTATACTTGGCTCGAAATACCAAATGTTTATAATCCAAGTCTATAATATAGCATACGACTTCTTGTCTCAAAGAGTAGGAGATAGAGTAGATAGACTTTTGAGTGACAGATAAGTTCAAGTCTTCACATACCTTTTTGTCGAGAAGTTCCACCGGTTCCTTGAGTAGTTCTTCTACTTGTATGATGAATCGCTATGAAGTTCTTGATCTCAACTACACTTTATATCCTAGTCCAAGACTTAGCTATAATAGACTAGAAATCAATACTTATAGTTTTGATCACTAACATTGACAAACATGCTTGAGATAGCAACCATGCGATTTCGACCGAGCAATGCTCTAACAATCTCCCCCTTTGTCAATTTTAGTGACAAAACTATCAATACATATGGAATATAAAAAAGTATATAAATAAACTTTAGTAGCTCCTATTCCGCATGTCTAATTTTCAACATTCCTCGAAATCTTCGTCACTTCCAAGTACTCCAATGATCCCAAAGGTTATAAGTTTAGCATCACCGTTGTTGAAGATCCGTAGCTATAACAATGAGAAAGCATCGATCTCTATCATTGTTATACAGTGTCATAGTATTATTACACAGTGTCAAAGTCCAATTGTATCACAACTTCAACAATAATACTATGGTGATATGTATCACTCCCCCTTAGTCAATACTCCATCTCACATGGAAACCACTCCCCCTTACACAATGATCCGAAAACCATATGTATTTGTAGTGTGAACTACATATTAATTCTCCCCATTTTTGTCAACAAAATTGGCAAAGGTACAAGAAAGGAATCATAATGAAATTTCCGAAAGAGACATTTCATGACTAAAAGAAAAAATACATACCAACTAATTTAGATGCAATCATAAATCTGAAGCTAAATGCATTTATCAAGGAGTTTAAAGATATAAGATAACTCCTCTAAAATTCCACAGCCGCACACCCCTCAAGATATGATCATTAAGCACGAGTTCAAAAGAACTCTCCCCCATTTGATGTCATTCCCGAAAGAACAACAACGAGCGACCTTAATTTCAAAAGAAAAGAAGGATTTTTATTAGACACCAAAAAAACATGAGATTGATTTTCTATATCCAAAAACTCAATCAAATTAATCACAAGTAAACTCATGATTAATTTAATCGTAATACACAATCAAATTAAACACAAAAGCTGATCAATTCAATTGATTGTGCTCAACATAAGATAACTTACGGAGTTATGACTAAGTTAACCATAAGATAATGATTAGCTTAACCGTTCATATACTCAACACAAGAAAACCTGATGGAGTCACGAAAATACTCAACTAGATTAATTACAAGAGAACCCATAATTAATCTAATTGGAATACACAACCAAACTAATTACAAAAGTAATCAATTTAATTTTCATCTGTTTTGCTCGACATAAGAATACTTACGGAGTAATAACTAAATAACCAAACAAGATGATTAATTTAGTTCAATATGCTCGATATAACATATCTCACGGAACAACAACTAAGCTAAGAAAATCAACTGGGTTGTATAATGCTCAACATAAGATACATTACGGAGCCTCACAGTAATACATAAAATATGGACGAGGGATGATCAATACTGCGGAATACACAAGGATTCATTCTATCTTCAATCACTATTTACATAATGATATTAATAGATATAATCCTTGAAAACAAAATATTTTAACCTATCTTCCATCAAATAATTGACAATATAGGCTTAGCTTTTGTATTTGTCAAAAGTCCATTCATTCTTTTACCAGTACGTGAATATCGACCACGAACGACTTTACTTTTGACAAGGTATGGGACAAACATAGTTTACGGACATAAACACCAACATCCCATAACAAATTGCAATATAACAAATCATAAAGATTAAATACTGCAAAACATCATCCTCCAAATTTTTTTTAGAATTTAAACCAATAAACCTAAAAAATAACAAGAAGATGAAAACATAATAGCTATGTGTAGTCACAATCATTGCTATTCAAAGCACCAGTTATTCTTCCCAGTAATTCAAAAAGAAAACATACTAGGAAACAATATATTTGAGAAATTCCTTATCATTCCCGAACTCCTTGTCGTTAACAACCATTGGAATATAAGGTTCGTGGAGGAAGGAGTCAATACCAACAAACCGTCTTGGTTGATGATGTCGAACCAGGGCCTTCTGAATTTCCAAAGATCTTAAAACGCAAGCCTTTATTTCACTAATATCCTTTCTTACTTCCTTCAACTCATCAAGAACATCGGAAAACTTCTAGAAGGGACAACTCTTGGCTTTCTTGTATTCCTCCTCTTTTTTTCAAGGAAGGAGTTACTAGAGATTTCTCTTTTTTCCTTGATTGATGGCTTAACAATCATATTGATATCTTTTCCATTCAAAGACATGATGCTTAGACAACAGTTATAAACAACTGATTTTTTGTGAGTGGAATTCACAATATCATCAAGCAGTCTTAAGTTATAAAAGATATCAGAGAGGAAAAGGTAATTTAGGGTTTGCAACCTTTAAACAGGTTCGTGGACGCCCAACTCTAAACCCTATAAAGAATAGAATTGTCGATAATAACCCTTTCTTTTATTTTGTTAGACAAACAACTAAGAAAAGAAGAAGAAAAACTTTTCCTAAAGCCTGATTGGTACACAACCTTGTCTCTTTTGATCAGGCACATGAGACAAGATTTACCTAACAACACAATCAATTTGTATTGTGGTGAACAACAATTTGTCCACCATTTTCCTCTAGAGAGGAATCCTCAGACTTCTGTCTATCAAAGCGATTTGACCATACCTTCTTCTCTGATGGTCTTATTTTGTCTTTGGAAACCAACTTCTTAGACGAAGATAAAATCCTACATTCCTCAGCAGTATTTTGTGCAAGTTTAAGCTTCCTTGCCAATCGATTTGCTCTTCGTTGAAGTTTTTGGCGTGCCTCACTTGATGTTTGTACTTGTAACGTCTTGATAGTTCATGACCTTCTGAGAACAACACGAGCACGTCAAACTTGGATAGTATTCATGAATTTGTTGTGTGAAAGAATCCAGACACATAGTAGATCCTAAAACATTACAAACAGAGTTTCCAAAGGACGGGTCAATTGATTCTTCCAGCTTGATTGGATTCTCTTCTTTACGAAACCATCAAGGTTGATATATGTATTGATACAATTTCAAAATCAATGTTTTCACATTGAAGACCAACACTTGATTTCCTATCTTCATCAGAATCATAGATCTCATACATCTCATCAAATGTTACAGCAAGACCTTTGTTCCCAGTGTATTTTCTACGATTTGGGCACTCGTTTGCAAAATGACCAAAACCTTTACACTTAAAGCGCTGTGAAATATCCTCGTCAGCATCCCTTTTTTAGGAGGGACGCGATTGTGAGGTTTATCTGACGACCTAGGTTTGTCTCTTGAAAACAGTTTACTTCTCTTCAGTAGAAGATCCCTAAATTGTCTTGTGATCAAGGAGACTGATTTGTCAAGATCTTCATCCGAAAAATCACCCTTATACCGATCATCCTCAGAGACATAAACACTTTTACTTTTATCAAGTAACTTAGTGTTCTTCTATGATTTAAAGGCAACATCCTTTCCGATTTTGGATGTATGCTCATGATCAAAGATCTCTAGGTTTCCAACCGATGTATTTCTGGAAAGATTATCAAGGTTATTTCCCTCAATGATGGCATGCTTCTTAGACTCGTATCTAGATGGCAGCGATCTGAGAATTTTCATCACAATGTCCTTTTCAGGAATAGTCTTACCCAATGCAAAAGATACATTAACAATTTCAGACACTTTGTGATTAAACTCATCAAATGTATCTTCATCTTCCATACGAAGGTTCTCCCAATCAGAATTAAGGTTTTGAAGCCTAGCTTCCTTTTCACTGGAGTTACCTTCAAATACGGTTTCTAAGATATCCCAAGCATCTTTAGACCTAGTGCAATTTGACGCATGGTGCTGAAGATTTTGGGTAATGGCATGTATGATGGCATTCAAACCGTCGGAATTTTTCTTTGCAGCAAGTATCTCAACAGGATTATATTCACCAATATTCTTGGGAACGTTTACATCTCCAACTGCCACAACGGGAGCATCATAGCCATTAACAACATATACCCATGATTGAAAATCACGTGCTTGAAGAAAAGCTCGCATAGAAATTTTCCACCATAAGTAATTAGAGCCATCGAAGACTGGTGGTAAGTTAATAGAGATAACATCTCTGTCCATAGAGTCAGATCGCTACAAACACAGACTTGTAAGGTCTTAAATGTGTTTGCCTGCTCTGATACCAATTGAAAAAGCGGGGGTCTAACAACAACACCCAATATTTGTCTTAGCAATCTGTATGGACAAACTCGAATATACTTTTAAGAGAATCAACAACACTCAATAAATTAAAAGTATATCAACGAGTTTATATCTCTCTTCTTGATTTGATTTACTCAAGCAATAACTGCGAGTTCTGATCAAATACAAGGAATAGCTTGGATGGTACCAAAGACCAATACCCAAGGATCAATCAATGACAATCGACAACCAAAGGTTGGATTACTCTAATTGATGATTTAACACACAACCTGTATTATTTCAATTATAAAGATAAAACAATATAATACGAAAATTGAAATAACACAGACACCAGTTGTTAACGAGGAAACTGCAAATGCAGAAAAACCCCGGGGCCTAGTCCATATTGAACACACATTTTATTAAGCCTCTATAGACATTAGCCTACCCAAGCTAACTTCATACTGGATTGTAGTTGAACACCAATCAATCTCCCATTGATCCGAGGTACAGTTATGCTCCTACGCCTCTGATCCCAGCAGGATACTGCACACTTGATTCCCTTAGCTGATCTCACCCACAATTAAGAGTTGCTACGACCCAAAATCGCAGGCTTTGACAATAAACAAATCTGTCTCACACAGACAAGTCTATCAAAGGATCAATCTATCTCCCACAGATAAACTCTAAAGGTTTTATTCCGTCTTTTGATAATAATCAAGGTGAATAGGAACCAATTGATAATCCGGTCTTATATTCCCGAAGAAAAGCCTAGAGTTATCAACCACCTCACAACAATCTTAATCGTATAGTAGCGAAACAAGATGTTGCGGAATCACAAACAATGAGACGAAGATGTTTGTGATTAATTTTTATAACTTGCCTATCAGAGATATCAATCTCAAGCCAATCAATCTGATTGTACTCGTACGATAGAAGATGCAAGATCAGATCACACAACTACGATAAAAGTAGTATCGATCTGGCTTCACAATCCCAATGAAGTCTTTAAGTCGTTAACCTGGTTTTAGAAGAAGAAAACCAAAGGTTAAAGGAGAATCGACTCTAGCACGCAAACTAGTATCACACGTAAGGTGTGGGGATTAGTTTTGCACAATACTAGATGTCTCCTTTATATAGTCTTTCAAATCAGGGTTTGGAATCAATGTTAGCTTAGTAACAAAGCATTCAATATTCATCGTTAGGTGAAAACCTGATTTAGATTCAAGCTAATATTTCTCAACCGTTAGATCGAAAACTTATCTTGTTATACACACTTGAAAATGCACGCTTCTAGGTTTGTTAACCGTACCCAAAAGTATGCACTTGTTGGTTCAAAAATAGTTAACCAAAGGTTAGCCATATGAGCATTTCATATAAACCACGTTCTTCACCATAACTAGTTCAAATGACTTCAAATGAACTAGTTAGAGAGTTTTTCAATTGCAAGGAAATCTCATGTACTACACAATACATAATTGAAGCAAAGATGATTTGATTCACTTAAATCGGTTCATGAACTTTTATAGCCACGGTTTTCAAACTACATTCCTTAGTCTTTTTAAGTTCAAGTTCAAAAATCATCTTCAGATATATAACCTTCTCAAGTTCGCAGACTAGATTCGCGGACTTAAGTTACCGGGAAGGGTTTACAAACTCTAATAGAAATTCTCGGGTTTGAGAACTTAGCCGGTTCGCGGATTGGGTTCGCGAACTGAGTTCGCGGACTTAGCTTCAGGCAAGTAGTTTGTCAACTCCAGCAGAAATTCTCGGGTTTGAGAACTTCGGCATTTCGCGGACTTGACTCACGCCATTCTTCCGGTTCTCTTGATCAACAAAGTTCGCAAACTTTGGTTCAAAGAATAGGACTTATACATAAATGTTTTTTCACAACAATGCTTATGTCCACCATTGGTTATGTAATCTAAACTCTCATTTCGATCATTGAAACATTCTTAGAGGACGTTATATAGTTGTTACACCATTTCTCGTCAAAGCAATTTTCAAGATGATTGAAACATATCATGACTTTCGTCACATGGTAAATATAAACTTGATTGAAGCGAAAAGCTTACCGACACATATTTCGAGATATAGATAGGCGAGGTATACTCGGCTCAAAATACCAAATGTGTATAATCCAAGTCTATATATATAGCATACGACTTCGTGTCTCAAAGAGTAGGATATAGAGTAGATAGACTTTTGAGTGACAGATAAGTTCAAGTCTTCACATATCTTTTTGTCGAGAAGTTCCACCGGTTCTTGAGTAGTTCTTCTACTGGTATGATGAATCGCCATGAAGTCCTTGAGCTAAACCACACTTTCTATCCTAGTCCGAGACTTATCGTAGTTGTGTGGTCTGATCTTGCATCTTCTATCATACGAGTATAATCGTATTGATTGGCTTGAGATTGATATCTCCGATAGGAAAGATATAAAAAGTAATCACAAACATCTTCTCTCATTGTTTGTGATTCCGCAACATATTGTTTCGCTACCATACAATTAAGATTGTTGTGAGGTGATTGATAACTCTAGGCTGTTCTTCGGGAATATAAGACCAGATTATCAATTGGTTCCTGTTCACCTTGATTATTATCAAAAGACGGAACAAAACCTTTTAAGGTTTATTTGTGGGAGACAGATTGATCATTTGATAGACTTGTCTGTGTGAGACAAATTTGTTTATTGTCAAGTCTTCGACTTTGGGTCGTAGCAACTCTTAGTTGTGGGTGAGATCAACTAAGGGAATCAAGTGCGCAGTATCCTGCTGGGATCAGAGGCGTAGGGAGTACAAATGTGCCTTGGATCAATGGGAGACTGATTGGGGTTTAAATACAGTCCAGTCCGAAGTTAACTTGGAGTAGGCTAGTGTGTGTAGCAGCTTAATACAGTGTGTGTTCAATCTGGACTAGGTCCCGGGTTTTTTCTTGCATTTGCGGTTTCCTCGTTAACAAAATTTCTATGTTATTTCTATTTCAGCATTATATTTGTTTATATAATTGAAATAATACATGTTGTGTGTTTTAATCAATCAATTGGAAATCCGATCTTCGGTTGTTGATTGATATTGATTGATCCTTGGATATTGGTCTTTGGTACCATCCAAGTTATTCCTTGTATTTGATTAGAACTCGCAGTTCTTGCTTGTGTAAATCAAATCAAGAAGAGAGATATAAACTCGTTGATATAATTTTAATTGATCGAGTCTTGTTGATTCTCTTAAAAATATATTCGAGTTTGTCCATACAGATTGCTAACGAAATATTGGGTGGTGTTGTTAGACCCCCGCTTTTTCAAATAGGAAATTGCAAAACTAGGAATCATTTGAGGGACTGTATAAAAAAGGTTAACGACGATATCATATTTTCCTCTGAAACAATAAGTAAAAAAGATAAAATTCATCAATACTTATACTATATAACATTGGATTTCCTAATATATTTTTCAAGACTCTGTGAGGAAAGCTGGTATTCCGACAATTATGTGGAAAGACAATGTTGGGGTAAAATTCAGAGATACAGGTGATACTATGCTCAATATGAAAGTATGTTCTGGAGACCCGAACAAAAAATAGTTTCTCACCTGCATGTAATGATCAAATTACCAAAATATAATGGAACAACAACGGAGTTACATCAAAAGTTTGGGGCAGTATCTTAACATTTCTTGGGTCATTGTAGGATATTTTAATTTAATTCTCAAGTCATCTAACAAGAAAAACTTCTCCACTTATGTTTCACCATGCTATGATTTTGTTAAATGGTTTTAGAAGCTTCAGGCTCATATTGGTCACAAATATTTTAAAATTATCTTCTTTCTTTTGGTTCAGATCATGCCCTATCCTCCTCATCACCAACAAATATTCTCGACCTACTCAAAGACCTCACAGATTCTACGAAGTCTGCTTATCTGACCCATCTTGCAAGGAACAGTTCAAAGTAGCTAGAATTTTATTATAACAACAAGATTATATAAAAGATTTAAAGGAATAGAATCATAATGTGTTTAGTCATGTAAATACTGAGATTAAATAGCTCAACATCTACTTATGTAGGAAAAAAATTCTGACATGTAAGACATGACTAGAATCAAAGAACTATAAGAAAACCTCAAACAAATATATCAAAAGAAGAATCAGATGGTATTTCAGCAGTCCATAGACAACATTTTAAACAATGAAGACAAAAACACAAAGATCTTTCACCAAAGGGAAAATTATATAAGAAGGAGAAATAATAATGATTCTCTGCAAGATAAACAAGGAAGATGGACTCATAACAGGGAAAAGATACAAAAAATCCTCGGTGACCATTTTATTACAATAACTACTTCTGCAATCTTGTTATCAACGAAGATTTTCTCAACCTAATCAATCCTAGAGTTACTCCAGATGATAACAACATATTGACTGTCATTCCTTCTCCTAGAGAAATAAAAGATATAATGTTGAGAAAATACATGGATATTGTATGAGATGAAGTCATAAATTTGGTCAAAAACTTCTTTCTTTTTACTTTTGATTTCCCGATCAAATTAATAAAACTTATCAAGTCTTGGTTCCAAAGAAAGAATATATTATCAAGATGAAGGATCTTAGACCAAACAACTTGTGCAGCATTTGCTACAAAATCATCATAAAGCTCTTATTCGCAAGATGAAAGATCATACGTCCCAAGCTTATATCTCCATGGCAGACAACTTTGTACTAGAGAGAAATATACATGATAATATCATTATGGATCATGAGACGGTGCACGTACATTAATGAATTTATCACGATATCTTTTATGATGAAGGCTCATCAGTTGATTTCTTTCTTTTCCTATATTTTTGTGTATCTCACACATGATCGACGATAATATGGGGTACCATTTCTGAGTTTGCATTAGTATCTAGAAGTTCAACTACATTCTATTATGAAGTCTCTTGTGATGCCAGTTTTTGTATGTCTACAAGTATGGAGTTGTGGAATTTATTTATATTACACAATCAAAAAACCATAGTTGTGGTAGATATCCTAACGGAGGGTTAATTACTCAATATTTGACAACTTAAAAATGCATTCATTTACAGGTTATAAGTACAATTTATAACTTTATATATATACTATTGACTAAATATTGTGGCTTTGCTTTTTTCTTCATGTGATGAACATTATATACATTAATATGTCCCTTATCTCTGATGTTATAATCATAGCTGCAGGGAGCATATAATGAAACATCATAATTTTTCGAAATCAGGAAAACAAATTGATTATAAATATTTTTATCTTTTAACTCCTTCAGAGCTTTAGGAATTCCAAAAAAAAAATCTAACCGCACCAATTCTCAGCTTTTTTTGGTATACTTACACCCCAATAATTCTAACACATAAAAATATCATAAATATACCGTCTCCAAATCGAATAATCACAAAATTAATTCAAGCCCAAAATCACTACTTAATCAAACTCCACAAAAATAAAAAAAAAATCATTTATCGGATTACCATGTAGAAACATCATTGATGATGACTAATTGAAAATAACTAACAATATTAAAAATTGTTAGTGTCTTTGTGAAAGGTGGGTTTCCATCAATCACTGGGTATTTTCGTTGAACATTGCACATGCTTGTTGATACAAATCCCCATTAATAACCCCATTTAATGAAATTAGCATCAATAGTTTTAGAGCCTAAAGGTTTTCCTACTATCAAAGCTTCAATTATGGGTCATTCATAACCAACATCAGCATGAATTTTGGAAACCTCAAATCAAGGATTTTTAGGTTTTGAAGTAAGGGTTTAAATTGTTAGAGGAAAACAAATTTATGATACTTGTCACACCAATTTAGTTCGATATATAAAAAATATAAAAACGACATAAGTAAAATCCTAGTTAAAAAATATAAGAGTGATAATGACATATTCGAAGAGTGGAAGAAAAAAACCCGATGGTGTCCAACAATTTTGCCTCTTATTCTCTCTTGCTCTCCCTCTAGTATACACTATGAGTTTGGAAGCGGGAACGACAAGAATGAACGAATAGAAAGAAAACAAATCCCAACCGATATTTGTCTAGACAAAGTTAGCCAAGCCTCGTTTTGTAGTCTAGATATATGTTTTTTTGTTGAAAATAACGGCAGAATCTGCTGATCTGCGAATTCAATCTCAGGCTGAGTTGCTCGTCATATGAAACAAAGTTTGTATTACATAAGTTATATATAGAATAAGCTTTGACAATGTCAAAAATTATTGAAGGAATTTAAAACATACTTAATTGATCATTCCAAGAAACTATAGTAGAAGAATCTCTTCTCTTCTTTTCCAATAAGTCTGCCACCTTGTTTTTCTTTCTATCCACGTGTTGGAAACACAAAAAATAAACTAGTTGTGTTGCTAGAGTTTTCACTTCTTATAATATCGCTATGCACAGCCATTGGATAGATGATTCTATGCCTTGTAGATACTAAATAGTAGTTGTATTGTCTCCTTCGATCACCAGAATTTGTATATTGTGTTGGCCCATTTTGTTGCCTGTAACAAAGCTACAACTTCTGCTTCTTTAGCTGAGGATGTCCTAAAGCTTCCCATTTCTGCTGCTTTAAAAGTACATGTCCAATTGCAAAGAATCATTCCAAAACCAGCATTAGTAATTACATATAATCAAGAGGCATCACAGTTTAGTTTATATGTGTTTATAACTAGGAAACTCCAATGAGGATTGGATTTTATAGTTCTGTAGTTAGTTTCATTCATTCTATTCAGATACCCCGAATGCCAATAAGTGTGATGTCATTACTTCCAAATATTCTAAGACATCATTACTTCCAAATCAACCAACACTTGGTAGCTGCAAGTGCGACTGTCCATTCATTCATTCTAAGACCATGTCCAATGAGGGAAGGGCAAATTAAATCTACGTGTAAAGCATTAAGGGATTGCCAAGTCTTATGGTGTTGGAACCAAACTGTAAATCGATCTGCTAAATGTTACGCGATCGTTTAACAGGTCCACGATCGGGATTCTGTTAACGATTTTCATTTCCCAAATATTTAATAACCATATTTTAATATAGGCGGAAAAAACATTAAATATTTTCGTATGCAGACATTTCAGCTATAGGGAAAATGTTTCACGATCGCGGCTATAGTTGTGGATCCCCTCGTAAAACAGAATACCGACCATGATACACAATGTGGATTGAAAGCTAATCGGTATACAGTTTACCGATCCCTATTAAGTTTACCTATACTCCTATTCCCTAATTCCTCAATCGAAATCTCTATACATGGGGTAGGGATGAAGGGGTTAGGGGAATTCCCAACCCCATAGGATATAGTATTTCCCCTAAATAAGGGTACAAATCCGGAGATGGTCTATGACACCTAACACCATTTCTAGATCTATGTTTAGATTTATGTTTTAAGTTGAGAAATTACCATGAAAAGGTAGCCTGCCACCTATCAAGCCTCTTTCAGCCTTGGTCCGAGTCGTCTGACTCATGGAGGTGGATATATCTTGGATCTTCTGGGCGTCTGGCAGTCTGCATAAAATAAAATTCTAGGGTTTTGTCTTTCAGAATCCTCTTACTTCTTCGATTAAGGTTTTCGTGTACTGCTCAATCCTCCCAGAGCTACAAAATTAATGGCGATCAAAGAACAAAAACTGATTCCAACTCTACATGAAGAAACTGTGACACAGAACAAAGTGACGACGATGAAGAATAACAAGCAGAAAATTGGCAATGGTAATTCATCAGAAGGACTCAGTAATTCTCTTCCTCATCTTTCTCATGATATTATTATTTATGGTATCTTAACAAGAGTGCCTATTGATAGTTTAATGATATTCAGATGTGTATGCAAATCATGGTCTAATTTAATCATTAGTGATTCTGAATTTATCAATTTATGTCGAACTTATAGTAACCGTGGATTGATCTGGATTTCTGAAAACTATGCTGAGAATGATGATGATCTTGATAGAGAAGCTGGTCTTGTCAAATCTAATGTTATTGTTTTTTATGATATTGATAAGAAAGAGAAGAAGGTTTTCCAATTTAGGCCAGAATCTGGTTTGGTAAACAAGACCCTTACTATTTGAGATTCTCTAAATGGTGTGATACTTTTATCTTGCCGTGAAGATGGACATGAAATTGAAACACATCATGTTTATAATCCAATTACTGGTTTTTCAATTAAACTTCCTAATAATACTGCTCCTCAAAGGAATATTTATAATGTGCAGTTAGCTTATGATTCAATTATGGGAAAGTTCAAGGTTCTTTGTCTTTGTTTTAGTGATCGTAAACAAAAGGACAACTATTCTTTCAAGATCGTTACTCTAGGCGTCGAAAGTGAAACATGGAGAGATTTGGTTGTTCCGAAATCGTGTCCTCGTTTACTTGATGATTATTTACCGATGTTTTCTAGTGGGTCATTGTATTGGTTGACTCATCAAAGGAATGAGATTAATTTAAGCGATAATCAGAGAAACATACTTGCTTTTGATGTTAGTAGAGAAATATTTTACGGAATAATGTATCCAAAAGGAGCTTTGAATGATTGTAAACTACTTGAGATGGATGGATCACTCTGCTTCCTTGATTATGAGTCCACGGAGAAGTTGAGGTTATGGGTTTTGAAGGAGGGTAAGGAAAAGAATAATCAACATCGATAATATGAATGGGTAGAGAAATACAATGTTGATAATATGCCTAGTTTAAGTGGTCTGGAGCCACCCTGCTGCGGGTATGAGTCTGATAATTGTTATGCAATCATTACAAGTCCCACAGTTAAGATCATATTTTGGACCTACTGTGGACGTGAAGAGGCACTCGTTTCCAGTTACGATCTTCAGTTAAGAAGGTTGGATTCCATCTTTCAAATGGAAACAATATCTTACCAGTGGCATCTCAACTGCCTCGCCAACTTCTAGTCAAACTTGCTGCTGCTGGGTAATTACCAAGGTACCCACGTTTGAAGCCATCCGTGTTTTAAACTTTTCGAGAAAGATATCGCAATGACAACAACACCCTGCTGGGACTTGTAAAGGACCGGATTCTAAGTTGAACGAATAAGTCGCTCTAACTTCTAATTTAAATCATTCACGGAAGAACTTGAAAACGTTAAACGGTGGAAGATGCAAATACTATGTCAGATACCATATGGGATCCAAAGAAGAAATACAGACGGAACATTAAACTCTGACTCATTTTAGACACCAACAAGTCACAATTCACTTTCAGCTGAGAATTGTATAAAGTAGAAAATGCTAATACATACTTATTGCTACTTCTCTGACCAATTTTGTTGCCTAATGTACTGATCTGTATAAAAAAAAAAGAAATGATACAACAGAGATGAATTTTCTGACTAACAAAATACAAATATGAAAATGATTATACAAAATGCTGAAATGGTACAAGGATCAAATTTAATTGTCTCAGTCTTCTCGAAACAGTGTGTACTATGCAAATCTGAGTTCTGCCCCACCTGAAAAACAAGCATTTTAAAAGGTAAATTAATCAGGTCATGTCATCAAAAACAAAACCAAGAAAGAAATATCTACGTCTCTTCAAATAATTAGTTACTAAGAACTTGAGTGTCATATAATAAAGTAGGCTCTTCGAAATCTGCATTATATGTTTAAGAATTGATCCATAAGCTCTGTAGCAGCTGCATAATCCCACTGCTAAAAAAACCAGACCCATCAAACTTAAGCAGATGATGATAGTTTCCATTCAGATCGTCTGTTTTTTTCTTCTCTTCGATTTTCAATAAATAAATTTGGCTGTCCCAACCTTGTACTCTGATCTTGTATCTTTATGTGAACATAAATAACAAACCAAGAAGCTTAATTATATAGAAAAACAAAAGAGGTCTAGGAGACCAGGAATTCGGAGTGTTTTATGTTTATCAATTCGAAATCGTGATAACAGGGGGTTTCCGATTACTTAAAAAACTAGGTACATATGATAATGCAGATAAGGATGTCGTTATGGAATCCAGTTGCAGCAATATTATCAAAGAACTAAATAGCGAAAGGAACCAGTTGGCTTGGCAGGCTAAATCTCAATGGGAAGACTACCGCACCAACAACCTTTGGAGCAATAGTTTAACCAATGATTTGTTTAAAACCTTTATTTTGTTATGTACCTAAGCAAGCTAATCAGGCAGCATTTGAATTAGTCAACAAAACTAATGCAAATGCAACCTGTATGAATAGCTAGTTGTTTATTTGACATTCTAAACTCTGACGGGATTTCGGCCCGTAGGCAACGTCAGGTCCATATCTTGTAATCCCCTTTTTGCTTATAAAAAAAAAAATGGCGTTAGGGGTGTAAATTGGGCCAGGCCTGTCTCCTAATCCAGGCCAGGACATGACCCTTGCGAACTCATATGGACAAAACGATCTTCTCTGAGTCCTTTGAACCGGAAGCTTGGAGTGTACATCTGGAACACACTAGAGATGATAATATCAAGCAAAAAAAACCTCCAAAGAACTGCGAACATATCTGACTCAGTTTTGAATTTAAACAAAATTTCAGAAGATGCAGTGCCTGCTTTACCTGATGGGTTGACGACTTCACTGCTTTTCATGGTATTGCCGAAGTGGTAGGAACTCACCATATTAGCAAGCATTCCAAGCCCGTGGCACCTGAGACTGATGACACCTCATTTCAGTGTATGTGACACGTATCTAAAAGTAATTGCCATGTGTATATACATAGTTCCCGGCGCCAGAGCAAAAATTAAATTTTTTAAGTCTAAAGCAAGATTATCATATTATTGATCCCTGGATCGACTAACATTGTTTGATAGACAGAGAGAGAGAGAGATGGCGGATTCAAGCTTAGATTCACACGAGAGGATGAGAGGAAGAGATGTGAATAAAGTGGCAACAGGCCAGCAAGCTCCAAGACCAGTTCATGAATATGGTGAAATCACTCAAGCTCCACCTCAACCACCCGATGACTCCCCGATCATCAACGTAAGTATGCTACTAGTACTAATTAACACTCTAATTTCCGATTCATTCATGCATACATATGATTTTGCTGCAGGTTGATGAGTTGAAAACAGCTCCTTACGATTATCGTTTTCCTACCACTAACCAAACACGCCATTGCTACACTCGCTACATCGAATATCATAGGTGTATAAGAGCCAAGGGGAAGGATGCACCAGAGTGTGAGAAGTTTGCTCGTTATTATCGTTCACTGTGTCCATCTGAATGGGTAATTTAACAAATTTATTAATATATCATGTTCCGAAATCTGTGTCGATTATGCTCTATTTAGTTTTTAATTGTGTTCAAACTCTGCAGATTGAGAGGTGGAACGAACAATTGGAGAATGGCACGTTTCCTGGTCCTCCTTAGCTGACTAATTATTAAGCTTAGTCTTCAAAATACCTGGGTCTCCATGGTGGAGTGTACCGTAGTCTAGGTTTAATCGAGTAGTTATTGATCGGCTGGGAGGACATTTTCTAGTCCTTGGTTTGTGCTCACTTTATAATGTCTGTCACGACTCATGATCATTCCTATTATTAAGGTTTGATCCTCTTCCCTTGATTGGCCGCAACCGTACAAGGTTTTACGCTCGAACCGCTGACTGCATATGTTGCGAAGAAGCTACTGATCAAATTCAGCTGTGGGAAGAAATCTCTAATACAGTTATTAGGCTTCATGAGTAAGAAGCTTGTCTTCATATATATGTAAACTTTATATCTTGCAAGTTTATGTAAATGACTGATCAATGATTGTTTTTCAGTTATGTTTTCTTTTGTAATTGTGAAATGGAAATATGGAATTATAATGAAGTTTTTGTTTGTATACTAGTTGAAAATTGAATCATTGTTAGCCGAAAAACTAAGCCGGCGACGGGGAAGAGACACTCAAAAGTTGTTCCTTTTGTCAAATTGGCCTTTGGAGACACAGACGAACCACTTTATTTTAAAATTGTATAGTAGTATCATATTTTTCGATTTGTTTTAGGTGCAAAATGGTAATGATTTGGGATAACTTAAAGTGTAACGAGGTTAGGTCCAGGAAAAGGACATGGGGGTCACTCGAAAGCTCTTTCTTAATAAACTCTTAAAAATGATTGCATTCCCACAGTGAGAACGGGCATCTGATCTTCCCCCACTCTACCTGGAAATGAGATACACGTTCGGGTTGATTAAAATTCGTTTGGGTCAACCTTTTGCATCCTGCAATATGAAAAATGAAGCCATATGGAATGAGCCGAAGAAATGAAGTGTTGATTAAAAAAAGGTGGTTGTATAATGGGCTTTTGCATCACGCACTATAATGGGCTTGAAGCCCAACCTAAACAAAAGAGAAAGAAAAAGGGGATCACAAAAGAAAAAGATTACATGACCCTTGCGTACTCACAAAAGAACATCCTTCTCCGAATCCTCCTCTGCAACAGAGCTTGGAGTGAACACCTGGAACTCCTCCGATTCATGCAATAAACAGACATCTTGCCATCAGCAACATTTAATGGACATATTCACTGTATATATCATCTTTACCTCAAAAACAAAAAGTCTCCAAAGAATTGCCAACAAAATATGTCTCAGTTTTGAATTCAACACAATTTTACAAGAAGCACTACCCGTTTTACTTGAAGGGGGTTGGAATTTCATTGCTTTCCGGTGAGATTCTTCTGAACCGAATTGAATGCTGATTTTTATGCTTCATGAGTGGGATAGCAACCAGTCGGTATTAGTATTGAGGATGAAAAAAAAAAAAACTCGACTGACTAAAGATAATGCATAACAGCTTATGAAGCTCTACTCTAGGGTTTAGAAACCTTAAAAACACAAACAGATTTTTCTTGACACACAATTCTCGGTCCTTCCATATATATATATAACAGCTTTAGCTCGCAAGACCGATGTTTTCGTAACACGGCAACTTACCTATTTGATTAGCCTAGCGCCGAAACGGTAGGAACTCAAACATTATAGCCTGGTTTTCGTGGAGTTGTAGAAGTCTGCAATGGCAAGGGATCATTCCAAGGCCGTGGCACCTGAGAGGGATGACACCTCATTTAAGTGTGTAAGCGACACGTATACAAAAATATTGCCATGTGTACAAATAATCATCGAATTAATATATTTTAAATATTCGTCCTTAATCACAGATTATCATCAATAATATGGTAACAAGTATGCTTAGTTTCCCTCAAGATTCCTTATCACTGAATAACATGTACACTTAGCTATCATATTTTATCCTTCTGAGCCACCAAGAAATACGCTTTCAAGGTGTAGTACATTCGAATGCTATAGGATTGGTGAGTCCAGATTTGATCCTAGCAATTAAACTTAGTACATTGGGTTCACTTGTTAGTATTTATACACGTGATTTCTCCACAGAATTCTTGTGCAGAGTCTCACGTTTTCTACTTGTGAAATGAGTTATTCAACGATTACGAATATCCTAACTCTTTACTAGCAATAGATCAATCAAGAAATCAACTTTATGGGCCACTTAAAATAATTAATCAATCAACCATAAACATTCATCATAGTAAAATCTAACGATAATCATGTGAAAAAATCAAAATAGATTCATATAATGAATCAAATCATATTTGGAACTTAGAATTTATCCTCTATCAAATAGGTAGATTTAGTAAAACCCATGATATACATATAACACGAGCAACGGGAAATAGATGCGATGATCTCCGAAACCCTAACTTTTGCTCATTGCCTTTTTTTCTGCTCTTAAAAACCTTGATAAAACGTGTCTTAAGAAGTCTTATATGCTTCCTTAAATATCCCTAATAACAATCCTAGGGTTTAAGGTTACTTCAAGCAAAGTTTTATCACTTTTAAATTTATTTTTAACTTTTTTTTATCAGGGACCAATCCTGGGATGAATGATCTAGTATCAATAAAAATTGTTCCTCCCATAATTTTCTCAGACAAACTCGGAATGACCCCATTATTTTTGCGTTGGCTTTGTCTCTTCAATATACAACATAGATAAGAATACTTATAAGTTCGATCGAATTACACTTTGTCTTTGGTTCATCTTGACTTCTATATAATTTTAGCATTCTTTTAGCTCTTTTTTGGATGATTCTACGTACCTGGGACAAACAAAGGAAAATAAAAAAATAATAAAAGGTAATATGCAAGAAATATAGCAAATATAAGCATGAAATTGGTATCAAACATATATTAAAATTTACATTTATGATTTCTCACATGGTCCCTTGTAGTAAACTCCTGGAAGTCTGCAACTGCGTCAACATAGGATTTGTATGTGAGATAATCAAATGGTAAAAAAAATAAAAATACAATAACTACTCTCTTGAATTAGTTGCAGAGGACTCACATCCCCTCCGACTTGGTTCCTCATTTCCCTAGAACTTTTTCTCAACAAGTGTGCAAGGTCTTCACTACCCCAAAATTAATCAAAAACTTTGTTTAGTGGTTCCACTAACTGTATACAGTTGATGAAAATGAGAGCGTACCAAGTACACCACCAACTTCTTCGTTTGATAGGAGTACGAATTTTCCTAGTACTTTTTAATAATTTTGTTAACGAGGAAAACTGCACCTGCAGAAAAACCTCGGGATCTCGTCCAGTTTTAAAAACCACATTGTATTAAACCGCTACAGACACTAGCCTACTATCATACTTCAGACTGGAATGTAGTTGAGACCGTAAACCTCCAAGAAATTCAGCGTAGTCGTGCTCCTTACGCCTCTTGAACCTCAAAAGATTTTGCGTACTTGATTCTCTTAGATGACGTCCTTTACAGCCTAAAATTTGCTTCAATCTCAGTCAAGACTTTTGATACCTATCTTCCTCTAATAGACAAGCATATTTGATTTTTCTTTTGATCTAGGTTTAGCAATTTGTTTGTAATAGACAAAGTTCAACAAACCTTATGAATCTGAAATACTTACATTAGTTAGCTGGGAAGCCTGGATTACTAAGCACATCTCAAGAACAATCCAAAAAAAAATCAAAAAAGAGTTTAGACGTCTATATTGATGAATCACAAAGTCTGAGATGAAGAAAATTTTGTGATTTTATCTACCTCGCTCCTTATCTAAGATACAAAAACCTAAAACATCAATAATAACAAGCTCTGAATACACAAATTATCAGGTAGAAGATAGTACAATTGGGCTTCACGAATCCTTAAGTGAAGTCTTCAAAGTTGTAACCTAATTATGTTTCTCAGAAAAAACATATGTTATAGAGGACGACTCTCGCTTAGCAATTAGGACACAACAGTGTTTCTCAGAGAAAACATGTGTCTGAGATTAAAAGATTATGTAGCAACAGTTTCTCGATTTATAAATTTTCAAGGCTTTAGGTATCTTTGAATTCAAGTTAGGTGTGCTTGGAATTCAAGCAAATCTTTTCTTAGTTTAGATGAAATTCTTATTAGGAATTCATATAGGCATGTGAAAGTACTCCTTGAAATTACACAGAAGGATATGCATTATGGTCCAAGGTTCTGGAACTGTGCACAATGATGGTTCCTATCGTCTAACTAACCTTTGACTTACAAGCACATAATGGTGTTTAACAATATTTAAGACTTCATTAACGATCCCCAAACACAAATTTATTTTGTGAATAAAGTTTTTCTTACAAATGTCTATGAAAATCGTAGAAAAGCCGAACATAAACATAGAGAATAGTCCTATGATGGTTCGCAAAATCAAGGCACAGCGGTTTTCAAACCTTGGAAGTTCGCAAAAGTCAGACCACAAGGGTTTGCAAACTTTCGCATTTCGTGAAAATCAGATGGTAAGGGTTTGCAAACATACATAATTCCCGAACTTAGATGTAAAGGGTTTGCAAACCAGGTTTGCCTAACTTTATAGTTTGCGGAATTCAGACTGACTTATTTAGAACATATAAATACGTTTATCTATCGTCAAACAGTTCTTTTACTCATATAATTAATTTGAGACATTCCCAATGCCATAAACAGTATGCACTGCTGCTTGGGAAGTTTTAATCTGTTAGCTAGAGTTTTAGAAAGGATATTATAAATAAAGTTACAAAGTCCTATGGGTCTGTATTGGGAGACCAACTCAGCTAGAGGGACTTTGGGGATAAGAGCTATGTTAGCATGATTAAAACTTTAGCAACATTTTCAGTTTTGAAGCAAGTTTGAGTCATGTCAACAACAGCTTCTCCCACAATGTCCCAATATTTTTGATAGAACAGATCAGTAAAACCTTCAGGGCCAGGGGATTTTTTACCACCCATTTGGAAAACAACATTTTTAATCTCCTCCGCAGTGAGGGGAGAGTTTATATAAGAATTATCATTCTCAAAAAATTTAACAGGAAGATCAAGAAGGATTTCATCCTGGAATTGTTGGGGGTGTGAAGTGTACAAATTTTTGAAATGGTCAATAAAAGATGTGTTAATGCTATGTCTATCAGTTAGAATAGTACCAACATCATTTTTAATCCAACTAATATCATTTCTCTTTCTCCTGAAAAGGGTGACTCTATGAAAATATGGTGAATTTATATCACCTTCCATGAGCCAAACCTCTCTGGATTTATCTTTCCAATAGAGTTCTTCCAAATTGTAGAGATATTCCAATCTAACTTTGAGTCTAGAGATGGCTTTACAATCTGTAGGATCTATGGTTTGGGTATCACCAAGTTCCCTCCTAGTAGTAGAAATATTAGTTTGGATATTGCCAAAGGAAGACTTGTTCCAATCACGAAGACCTTTTTTTGTATTTAAAGGTTTTGCTTTGAGCTTATAGGCATTGGATCCCACCACATTAACAAACCAAGATTTGGCAATAATATCTCTACAAGTGGGATCCTCTACCCACATAGCCATGAAATGAAAAGGCCTAGGCATGCAAACATCATCGTAGTTAAAACCAATATGCGTAGGACAATGATCAGAAGAATCTCTGGACAAATTATTAACACACAGTTTAGGGAACAAAGTTTCAGCAATGGGATTAATAAGACACCTAACAAGACGTTCAAGAATAAGATCAGGACCTTGTTGCATATTAGACCAAGTAAATATAGGGCCAGAAAACCAGGATCATGCAAATCAAAAGTATCACAAAAATTTCTGAGATTGAGAAAGTCAGAATCATCAACTTCTAAGCCACCATTTTTATCCTTAGTACCTAGCAGAGCATTAAAGTCACATATAAAGAAAACAGGTTCGTCTAAAGGTGGTTTAGGTAACTGACATTGATCTTCCCAAAAAGCTTGTCTAAGACTGCTATTAGGTTCACCATATATGAAATGTAAGTGACACACTTTGGAGTGGATAATATCAGTAGTAGTAACATAAATGCCCCTCAAACTAGAAGATAGAACATTGAGTTGAATTTCCTTATTCCAAGCAAGGACAAGACCACCACTTCTACTAATACTTGGGACATTAAAAGTGCAAGGGAATCCAAAATTTTTTATTCTTCTAGCAGACAAGTATTTATTCATCTTGGTTTCCGATATAAAGATAATATTAGGGTTAATGTTTCTACACAACAAGTTAAGTTCCTTACTAGTTGTTTTCTTACCCAATCCTCTAATATTCCATCCAAGCACATTCATATTATTAACAGGAAAAGGATTGGCATTTATAGCAGTATTAGTGGGATCAATAATAGGGGAGAAGGATTTGAGTTTACCTGAGTGGTGGATGCAGAACCAACATCAAGAGCAGAATTATTAGAACCACCAATTTGATTAGTCTCTTAGGTAGAACCGAAATTCAGAGAAGCAGCCTCATGAAGGGAATCATTGCGGACACCATCGTTGCTTGGAGTATCATCAACAGGAACATTAAAGCTACCATAGGGGTCAACCAGAGAATGGGTATTGAGAGTACAATTGGAGAGGTTAATGGCAGGGAGATCTCCCAATTTGGTAATAGGATGACAAAGAGTTGAATAATCAGGTTCAGACACATCTGATTGATTTGGGATTACTACAATGCTAGCTAAAGTAGAGTTACTAGCTATGGTACGTTTTCTCAAATCAGCTCTTGGGTTAATTTTTCTTTTAAGGTTGGACAAAACATCATGCTTCGCAGCAGCATAAATAACTTCTTCTCGAGAAATAGCAGGTTGGTTTGTCGGAGCAGACGCCGTTTTGAACCTTCTGGACGAGTTGGTGGTTCGAATCGGACCCCAATTTAACGATTCAGAAGGGATGCTTGAATTTTGAACTGTGACATTCTGGGTTGTAACTTGTTTAAATATGATTGGAATCTCGTTTTTCAGAAGAGGAGAGCTCTGTTGGACAGGCCCAACATCAAAAATCTTCAAAGCAGTGGATCGATTAACAAATGGGCCCATCTGGAAATTATTAGCTACTCCTTTTTGAGTCACATTCTCGGAACTTTGAGCTAATACCTTAGCTTTACCTTTGGTACTATCATGATCAATAACATCATCAACTTGAGTTTCATGTACTACTTCATCTAGAGACATGATGGTATCTTGAATCACCAGATTGGAATTTGGTAGAGAAAGTTGAGCATCTTGATCTCTTGGCATCATTAACTTCGAGACAGCAGGGAGAACATATTTTGAGCTTGAGGTGGATGCTTCTTGAATTAACTTCTATTTTGATTTCCAAGCTGGACAATTCTCATCTTTGTGATCTAACACACGACAAGAAGTACAGAAGTACTTAGGAACTTTATAGTATCTGCATATCTCTTCCCGAAGTAAAGAGAGGGATGCCAGTTAGTAGGGATTTTTGAACACAAACTCTAACACAGACCATAACATTCTTCTTTAAAGGATGGTTTTCGTAAGGTGTTTGGGCTTCTACTAATTCTCCCATATTGAGAATTCTGGAGATCTTCAAATTCAGTACACTCCTTAGGGATATTGCACAGGATGAGCCAAAACAGTTCTTCAGTAAACGAGACTTGATGATTTGTTGGCCAGCCATTTGGGGGAACAACTTTGAGAACCATTAGATGACCACAAGCATACCAAGGTCTCTGAGAATTAACCATATTGAAATGACTTTCAGCTACGAATCTGATAAGAACTTTGTTTTTCAAACCATTGAAGGTAGTAATAGAAGGTGATTGAGCTAATGTCCATTGATTACAAATGTAGTAACGGATTGAAGGAGTGAGAGTTTCACTGCAGATGTATCCAACCATGCACCATTTCCAATTATAATCATCTTCAACCAAAATAACAGTTTTGTCAATAAAGACTGGTTCAGTAAGGGTAGATGGTAGTTTCAGCTTGTCTGCCATTTGTTTGGTGAGGTTTTGAGTTTCAATATTTTCAGGAGTATAAGAGGACTGAGATGGAGAGGATGCCATATAGATTATAATAGTGATGAAGAGAAGTAAGATTTTATCAGAGATGAAAGACTGGATGGATATTAAAATAATGATATGAAGTGAAAAGATTCTTGTAGCAGTGCAATATTTATGATGGAGTTCTATCAAACAAATGTGTAGTTACAGCTTCACTATGACATCAAAATCAAATTGATCCTTAAAATGGGAATTCTGAAGGAATTGAAACTGGCCAGCGAGGGGAGGAGTTTTGGAATGGTACGATTTTGTGAAAGATTCCAACTTTTTATATTTTAACAAAGAGCTCATTGCAGGGATATTAGATAACCTGGTACCTTTTATAGGAGTAGCTGATAGGGACCTTGGCTTAGTTATCACGTGATGTTTGTAACCAAGAGCCATGCAGGGGGTATACACAACCAAGTAACTTAACTTTATTGTTTGTATGTCTTGAACATACGTAAGCATGAAGGTTGGTGAGTATTCAAGAAATTTGTCATTACATAGATAGTAAACCTGAGTAGTTGTACACATCATTCCAAATTCCATAAACATAGTTGTGTAGGTGATGAGTGCCAAATATTGTATATATTTATCCCTTTTTGTTGGCATTTAACTCATCCTTTGTGCATTAATTCTACATTTTATCCCATATTCTGTATTTTCATTGTTTTCACGAATAAATATTTTTCTTACTTAATTTTATATTTTTAGGTAATAAATAAAGTCTGGATGACTTGCGGAGCGGAAAAGAGCTGAAGAGTGGTGAAAAGCCGGAAGAAATTACGCAAGGAAGCCGCAAAGAATGGTGCGCACAAGACCAAAAAGTTAGGAATGGGCTCAAGAAGGAAGAATTGTTCTTAAAGAAGATATGGGCTTGGCATACCCAAGGCCCAAAACCCTTACCCAAACCCATTTTCTATATCCATACCCTCCTTCATCTTCAGCCGTCAGATTAGATTACATCTGAATCCGATGGTCGCTTCACTATAGTGCATCAAAATCTGAAGTTCTTGTCAAACATCATAGTGCCTAAATTCTAAGCCTTCAGATTAGATTGCATTTGAATCCTACAGTCGCTTATTTGACTATGCATCAAATCTCAATACTTCCGCTTAACACCACAGTACCTAACTCCATCTTGCGCCGTCGGTTTCGTTGTATCTATGCATCCGACGGTAGCTACAAGCTCCACTCCATCTCGCCGTCAGATTGTTCTATCAACTCCACATCCCACGGCCTAGCTTCTAAGATCATCCAACTTGATATCCCCGATCAACACTCTAACACCAAACCCTATACTACCCAAACAAACATCCCCTCCCCTTCTTTCCATCGACCTCATCCCTCTCTGCAACTCCACCATCCTCACTGCCATTTTCACCATTTCCTTTGCTTTTCTTCACTATCACTCTCCACTGCCACTGTTACCTGTTTTGTGTTTTGTATTTGTATCTGTTTTCTTGTGTTTATTGTTTTATCATCCATTGTCTCATTATTTCACTACCATCTTCATTGCTTTGTAAATATCACAGCTTCACTGCCACTATTTGCTCTTTCTTCTCATTTGTTTCTCCTGTTCTTGATACTGCATTCATTACCTTGTTTTACAAAAGCCCATTGTAATCTGTTTAAAGCTCAAAAGCCTAGTTCACTGCCAGGCTCAAAAACCCAAGCCCAGTTCACAATTGAACTGTTGAGCCCAAGTTCACAGTTCATTCCAAAATCATTCAAAGGCCCAAGGCCTAAAGCACTTCATCATTACAAACAAACCCACTAAGCCCAAAGCACAATTAGAAGCCCAATAGAAATTTAGAGCCCAAATAGCTAGAAAACTCCAAAACACTCACAGTCTCTGTGGATCGACCCGTACTTGCACGAGCTACAACTGACGACCGTGCACTTGCGGTATTACTGTAGGCCCGCGTTTTTATTGCGCTTAATATTTACACATCTCCGGGCCCACCAGTAGGGTAATAAAAACTGGGAGTGGTAAAGATGAAATTATTGTGGTGATTTTTTGGTTTACTGGTAGTGGTAGAAGGGGATTTTTTCTTAGGGTGAAACTGTTTAATTAACTGAAATACGTAAGCTATAGTCCAACTGTTAATGATACCCCAATTAAAAATAGTGCCTCCCAACAGGTGCTTCTTGCTCTGAATCTGCATAAAACCAAAAGTTTTAACTAAAACCCAAATAAACTCTTCAAAATTAGGTAGCTTAATTACTCTTCTCTTAAAGGTAATTCCAGCAGAATTAAAAGAAAACGAAACGTCTAAAATTAGACTTTGAAAATAGGGTTTAGTAGGATAATGATGAAAACTGAAGAGTTGCGCGTGGCATTGAAGTGGCGTGAATATCCAAGTGACAATATGCTTGACCAAATGCCATAAAGGGTCATTTATGGTAATCTATCACCATTATTTAAGAGAGGTGGGGAGATAATCCCAGAATTATACCAAAAGAAGCAAAGAAAATAACATAGAAAGAAATCGATTAAGAAAAATGGCTGATGTTGCATCCAGTTCTACCGGAGGAGGAAATCCAGGCATACCGCCTGATTCCGATGCCATGCGACATGCAAAGACTGCGATTGAATCTTTGACAAGTGCATAGATGGAGAGTTTGATAGCATATTTGAATCTGGAGAAGACCAAGAAGAAAGAACAGGAAGAAAAAGAGGAGTATGAAAGGTTGAGAATCAAGAATGATGAAGAGTTTCAACTATGGTTGAGGAAGGTAGAAGCTGTTGACGCACGTCGACACAGAGGGAGACTTCAGATAAGGGGAGAATGGAAGCCATCATGGGGGAAGACTCGATGTATGACACAGAGTGATAGTGAAAATGAGGAGAATAAAGATTGTTATGAAGAAGAGATTGAGGAAAGCATTGATGATTCACTGATGAGAAGGAAGAGGGCGAGAAAGTTAGAGAATGAGAAGAAGAAAAGGAAAGAATATGAAGATGCAGTGTGTGAACGTTATCTTGCGGAGAAGACACACACTCCTCGAAAGTTTGCTCGGACCATGTCAGAACCGCTAAATGTCGATTCTGACGGAGAGGACATTCGAGGGATGGATATTAATGGAAATCTTGTGTTCTCTAGTCCGACGGTGCCTTGCAGTGATGGTGAAGATAATAATGAGGATGAAGATCTCCAGGGGCCTTATACAACTTCAGGTGGCGATGATGGTAAGGCTCCTTATTTCTTCTTTGATGAATTGAACTATACCAGGGACAGTGAGGATGATTCTGATGATTATTCTAATTAATCATCCCTGGAATAATATCAATTTCCTTGGATCTAGAGTACTGAGAAACTCTTAAGCATCTTCATGAAAATTTATTAGGAAATTGATGGTATTTGAAGTCGCTAAAGAAGTGCCTGGAGAAAGGGGTTTCAATGTCTAACATCTGGTGGTAAGATCTTTTGTGGTGTTTTGTTTTTTGTGTGTTGGGGGTACTTATTTGTGAAGCATAGAATGATTTTGGGGTTTTAGAAGCAACATGTTCATGGAAATGGAAGCAGTGGTAAGAATGGTATGATTTGTGTTGCAGCTAGGATTGAAAAGTTACATCCTTGGTTTTTTGTTGTACAAAGGGGTTTTAATGAAACAGAAGGATTTTCGGAAACTTTAGGTTTAATGTCTTGTTTATTTCTATCTCCTTGGGATGTAATTAATCTGGTAATGTTCTTGTAAAAATTTGAACTCTTCTTAGTACTTGAATCGTGCCTGGTGTTGGTTTGTTGTATATTCAGTCTGTTTTCTATCTTTCTGGTTTGTTTGAATCCAATATCAGTTGAATGATTAGTATAGATATGCAAGCAGGTAATGATAGTAGTGAAAAAGAATCTAGGATTCCAATGATTGTTAGGTAAAGATAGGTGGTTGATTTGAGCTTGAACTTGCAATGAATAACATTTAATTGCATCTGGAGAATGTTACATATGTCACAATGATGGAGCATAGCTCAAGAGAGAGGATCATAAAATCAAACTTTACGTGTCTGCCATATATTAGAAGATACGTTTCATAATTTTTCTACCTTTCTTTTGTCATATGAGTGTATAAACATTATATAAATGTAGTACCTAGCAAAGTTTAGCTTCTCACTAAAGACATAAGAACCTTAGAAATATTATGGAGGAACATAATTAAATTAACTGATGGAACTTGTAAGCAATTAAACATACGTCAAAGCCAAGAAATTAGAAATGTAGTCAACTTAAATTGATTACAAACTCGAGCTTTAGAATTTTCGAGCAAGAAGATGTAAGTATTCGAACACCAAGTTTTGATTAGATTCCGACTTAGACATTCCTTCGTTAGTAGATCCGTCTTCTGACTATAACATCCTGTTCCACCCTTGGAAAGACAAAATTCCAGCACACTCGAAAGGTACAGTCATATATTAACATATTTCCACACGAGTGTAGGAAAAAAAAGTTATTGTATTGTCAAGTTCTTTGCAGTTACAAAATTAACCTCCTAATGCGCAGCCAGTCCACTGCATAACAAGACTGGAGGTTCCGCCTGCATACTGCTTGTTTTTTCCGCTTTAGATGTTCTGTCTCCACCTGCAATGTTTTTTTTAATGGAATAGAATACACTTCATTTCTTAAGATGTTATACATAAATTCGACTGACAGATTGTTCATCCTTAAATTCCTTGATAAACAATTCCGGGATGTTACAACCAAAATCAATAAAGGATCTGTCATTTCTAGCTTTTTTAGCAATTACATGCGCAACATTGTTTGCGGATCTTTTAACATGGTTCACACTAAAAAGAAAGAAAAATAAAGCATATACCTTATTTCATCTACAATCCCTTGACTCAGCCAGTGAACAGAAGGGATGGCATGCTTGATAGAGTTAATTACAGTTCTACAGTCACTTTCAAAAGTTACTTTCAGCAAGCTCCTTTCTTTGGCCCATATGATTGCTTCTTTCATGGCCAAACATTCAGTCTGTTCAGGGTCTATTCCTCCATTGAAGTATCTACCTCTGATGCCCCTGCATTGACCTGTAGAATCACGAATAATTAAACCAATAGAAACATTAGATGTATTATAATCAAACGAAGCATCTAAATTAATTTTCAGTTCATCTGTTGGTGGAGAATACCAAGCATCTAAATTAATTTTCTCCTGAGCATTGATTCGCCATATTTTTTAGAGAATTGCTCTATCGAACTCGCAAGCGTTGCTATCTCAAGCTTTTTTTTCAAGTTTAGTTGATCAAAACTATATACTTGATTTCTAGTCTACTTATAGCTATGTCTCGGATTATGATAGAAGGTGTAGTTGAGCTTTAGATTTCATGGCGTTCACCAATTGAAGACGAAGATCTACTGAGGAGAGCTTGGAGGAACTTCATCAATAAAAGGTATGTGGAGACTAAAACTTATCTATCACTCAGAAGTCTATTCTATTTTATTTTCCAATGAGACTAAGTCGTATATCTATATAGACTTTTATATTATACACATTTGATATTTCGAGCCGAGTTTATCTCGCTTATCTATTTCTCGAAATATGTGTTGGAAGCTTTTTGCTTTAACTATGTTCATCATATTCTTGACGAGTTTAGTTTGAGACAATTTATTTGTTAGAAACTAAATATTAAGTCAAAAGATGATCATGTGAAAATTTTCTTGAAACATCTTACATGATTTGTGTAAGACAGTCATTTGATGTCGACTTGGAAAGTTTCGTATTGATCATTCGATCACTTGAAGCTAATGGTTTGTGTGAGACAGCCATTGTTGTCTTCTCAGAATGTTTCAATGATTGAAATGGGAGTTTAGAACAATTAACCATGTTTGGATACAACACGGTATGCATAATTAGTATGCGGATTGTATTGTTATAACTCAGGTATGGGAACTTTGTTTGCGTACCTAGTATGTGAACGGTTTTACCTGAGAAGGTCCGGGAACCTTGTTTGCGTACCTAGTATGCGAACGGTTTTACCTGAGTTGGGTCTGTGACAGCTGTTTGCGTACCTGTTTGCGAACGGCTGGACATGCCAAGGTCTGGAGCTGCTGTTTGCGTACTTGGTTTGCAAACACAATGGTTAAGTTCTAAAATCGGTTAAGTATGATTCTCATACTCATGAACTAAAAAATTTATGAATTAAGGAATGCAATCTTTGCAAACCCTCGCTTAATGTTCATGAATTGATTCTTGTATAAGTATCAATGTGTTCATATATATTTCTATGAGATAGTGAACGATTGAACAACTCTATGTGAAACACAATTATATTCATTTGATTATCTTTCATAATTTATTAATCATCATATTTGATCTGGAAGTTTTAGATGAATATGGTTAAGACAAAAGTGTTCATATGGCTAACTTCGGTTAACTATTATTGAGTCAACTCAATATACACGTTTAGGTACGGTTACCCATATCTAAATGAAGGTAAGCAACCCTGATTTTAAAGACTATATAAGATAGAACTCTAGAAACTGGAAAACCTAATCCCCGCACTTTCTTATGTCCTAGTTGCAAACTAGAGTCGATTCTCCTTTAACCTAGGGTTTCCAAAACCGTATTAGGTTAACGACTTGAAAACTTCATTTGGGATTCGTGAAGCCAGATCCAACTATTTTCTTTGTAGTTGCGTATTCTGATCTTACAGGTTCTATCGTGCTGAGTAATATCTTCTCTAAGAGTTAGTCTAGATTTATCTCCGATAGGTAAGATATAAAAAGTAATCACAACATGTTAACATTGTTAACACTCTGATCCAATTCATTCAATTAGAAAAAGCCTTTGAATAAGCATTACAGGAATATCTAAGGTAGATTTTTATCAATGAAAAATATATCAGAGTTTTGGATTTATCTTCTGCATACTCACAAGAAGATCTTAAGATTTGTACCGAAGAGACTTTTCTTAGTGAATGGACCGATTCCGATGATGAAGATGTTGAAGAGGTGATGCTCGAGAATGAAACCAAATTGAATGAGTTTGTGGAAGACCCAATTGAACTTGCCAATGATTTTAATGATTCCAAGACTTTAGTTAAGGTACAAAATGACGAAGAATGGTTGAAAGGTTTGATAGATGACCACAATATACAAGAGGTAAGTAGTTCACTTGAATTTTTCAAAGAGGAAAAGGATTTCGTAATACAAGAGATTGTGCGAGGTTTGTCTAACTCCTTGCACATTGATTCTTATCCTTTACCTATTATTGGTTTGAATGTATGTGCTTCGTAAGTATATTTGAATGACTTTGTTTCTAGATATCCGTCATTAGAAAGACTTGATTCTAACACCATGCAGGTATGCCAAGAGGAATCCATGGAAGTTCCCAAATTCTATGTTCTCTATACACTTTCAAGTGTAGACAAGATTAAGTGTGGGGAAATTTCTATCAAGCGATAATTTCACTATTGTTTTCTTGTGCTAATATTTGTATGAAGCTATTGTTTGCAAAACAGGTACTATGGGTGGATCCCCAAATTTTAAGATTGTTAGTATATGGGGAGTGAATTTTACAAGTTCTAAGTCGGGCAGACGACTTTAAACCAAGCGTTGCATGGGAGGAAACCCATTGGTTTAATATTTCTTATCCTTTTGTTTTTTTTTTTGTTTTTTGTTTTTCTTGTTACATATCATGTTAAGATTTCCTACCTTGACTTTACTATGGGGATTCAATTACATTGAGGACAACTAATGTAACGTTTAAGTGTGGGGGAGTGGTTAAGTATATATTAAAAAAAGTTGCATAAAACCTCCAACTTGTAGAGATTTTAGAGTCACTAGTATACATCTAGCTATGTTTATATACAGTATTCTCACCAAAATAATGGAACTTAGAAGTGCTAGAGAATACTAATAATTAGGTGTTATTAATCTTTGCGAGAAGTCATTGCTGTTTGTGGCTTAACTTAACCATGCGGGTGGAAAATTAGGAGCAAGAAGATATTTAGTATTAGAGTTGTTGATCAATCATTAATGGAGACTACCGGTATTTACATCAAGCGAGGCACCGACCTTAAATTCTTTGTAGCTGACTAAAAAAACAATTAGAGTATGTGACATCGTACGCTAATTCCGGGTATAATGGTGAGCTACCCCACTTCGCACCAAAATCAACACTATTTTTAATATCTTGAGTGCTAATTTTGTAAATCATGTGGGTGACGTATATAGATGAAAACCTCTTTCTTGTAGTTCGATTTGCAGTTAGCGCCATTCTCTCTCTCGACAATAACAGGTCCATAGAAACACCATCATCATCAACAAGTGGAGCATCATAAGTTCGAAGGAAATTTGAAGACGTTCAAGGTTTACAAACAACGGAACAAGAAAAAAAAGCAAATTTCATATCCAAGCAAAACAACACGACAAGGAGCGGAATTATATAAACATTTTGAAGACTTATTTATAAGAGCAAAGAAAATTAAAAGATGAGAATTATTGGATTTTATGATATCGAAATAATACAAGTTGTGAAGAATCAAGCGGTAAAGTACTTTTTCCACGGCCATGGTTTGTTTTATTTCACTTTGTTTTGTATTTTATTTCTCTTGTCTTAAAAAAAATTGAAAAAAAAAATAAAAAAATCAAAGGGAAAATCAAAATCAAAAAAAAAATCAAAAGGAAAATCAAAAAAATAAAATATAATGTATATATATACGTATTTGTCCAAATAATGAAGGAATTGGCGACTGGTGATGGTCCAAGTTATGGTTTGTTACAACATAGGATTTTCTCTTTACCTATACAATATGGTGGCCTAGGGATCTATTTTATGTTTGATACTATGAAAAATTGTTACTTGGCATCGTGTTCACAGACCTTACACCTGCAGAAGAATATATTGCATGGTCCAGACTTTCCAGTTAAAGGTTTAGCATATCAAACTGCTTTTGACAATTTCCTTCAAGTTAGCGGTATTACATCATCACAGTGTTGCAATCTTACTACTGCCAGGCCCCCCATCTTATGCATGTTTTAGCAGTTCAGTACTTTGCAGGCGTGACTAAGAAAATGTCGTCTCTTTTCAATATGTCCAGGAGAGATTTAGCATTATGGCAGTGTAATCAATCCCCGCATGCACATGGTTATTTTCTTGCTATTCCAGCGGATGGACTTGGACAGAAAATTGGGCCACGTCAGTTTTGTGCATGCTTGGTTATAGACTTGGTATTCCTTTGTTTGTCGTTAATAGTTCTTGTTGTTGCTGGAATAGGGATATGGATGTTTATGGTGATCATGCACTTTGTGCTAGTGAAGTTGGTCTTAAGTTTAGACATGATCTTGTTAGAGATATCTTTGCGGATATTTGTTACTGTGTGATGTACCTTCTAGAGTTGAGGCAGCTTTGAGGTTTCTTTCTCATGATGGTGGTGATGCTAGGACGGTATACATCTTTGTTTACAATTGGGAGGAAGGGAGCGATATGTGTTTTGATGTGACTGGGGTTTCCCCTTTTGCCGGGGATGGTGTGCAAGCTTTTATACCGAGTCTCGCCTTGGCTAAATCCGTTGAGTTCAAGAATGTTAAGTACCTTGATGTATGTAGATCCAATGGTTATAATTTTGGTACCTTAGCCTTTACTACCTTAGGTGAACTTGGTATTGAAACTATTGAATTTTTGAAATGATTGAAGCACTGCATAGCTAGGCATGATGTAAATATTAATTCCCGTAATTTTTTTTTTATTAGAATTTGTTTAGCTATTCAAAAAGGTGTTGGAGACCAACTTGTTGCTAGGCTCCCATCTAGTTACTTGTAATAAATTTTCTTTTGTTTTTCTAAAAATAAATAAACAAATCAATATATAAAAAAAAATCAAAATAAAAAATGAGACAAGAGAAAATTTTATTATTGTTTTTATTTTTATTTGTTTAATTCTATAAGGAAGTTTCAAGCGACATGGGTTCGAAGAAAAAAGTTACAAATTGTCAAGGATCTACGAAGTTCAAGAATTTATCATCAAAAGTTGAATCCGAAGACGAAAACCAAGAAGATGAAGACGAGGAGCGGAAGACGTTTTTATTGGATGCTGCGAGAGTGGTGTTATCATCATTGCGATCGGATGTGAAGGTAAGAGAGTGGTGTTATCATCTTTATAGAATTTAAATACTAAAAGAACTCAGAAAAAAATGAGGTCATTCCGAGTTCGTATGAAGAAGTTATGAGCAAAATGGTGAAACCAATTTGGATTAGGTTTATGTTGGGCCTTATTCGGCTTGCGCGAAAAGAGGAAGGAGGGATGCGTTTTAGGCTTTCTATTGACGCGAAAAATTAGGGATTTTGGTGGATTTTGAGGAGGTTAAATATCCTAATTGGATTGAGGAAATTATACGATTGTCCTTACTTTTTAAGGGCTTCAAAAATATCCTTACCAACTAATATTTATATCCCTACATCATCCGGAAGAAAATTCATTTGATTATATTCCCACAAATACCCCTTGTATCAGTCGAGATCTCATTTTATCTTTCCTTTCATTTCACATCAGTTTTCTTTTTTATTATGTATCTCTTCGTTCTCCGACCATCCCCACCACCATCACTGCCTCTGCAACTACTACCGCCGTCGCCATGGCCAACCTGATTCGTATTCGGATGACAACTATCAGCACCAGAGATGACCTTCTTCTTCTAAATATTAAATTCTTAGATTTAAGTAGATCGAGATCTGATCATAGGTTTTGATTTATAATAATTTTAGGTTTGAAATTCTTCGAATTACTGAAGCTCAAGAGGTTATGACGATAGTGGTGGTTCTGGTGGCGGCGGTGGTGGAAGAGGTATATATGTGAATCTATTTTTTGTTTTTGTTTTTTGAGATTGGTTGGGGTTACCGTAGTTGATGATGAACCTTACCTCAACTTACTTTTAGTCATCGATTTTATAGAATTAGGTTTCAATTTGCAACATGCTTTATCATCTACTTGAATCAATTGCCGATAGAAATTTGGATTTTTTTCAATGATTGCTTGTTGGTTATAGAAATTATGGCTTATGGGATTAGTGGACTTATGGAGGTGGTGGTAGTGACTTGAAGTAGCAAGGTGACGTAGGGTACATAATTATTGGTGGTTGAGTTGTGTAGGTATATGGTGGTGGTGGCGGCATGTATTCTGGTGTAGGATTTTCATGTGTTGGTGAAGGTGGTGGCGTGTACATTAGTGCAGGAGTTACATTAGTGTGTGTTGGTAGTAGTCTTTTTGCTAATAGATTCAGTGGGGTTGGTGATTTTTTCGTGGTTGGTGGTGTTTTGTAATAAATATTGGTGGTTCAGGATGTTTGTGGTGATGTTGGTGGTGGAGTTTAAGTGTGATTGTGGTGGAGATTGAGTGTGATTTTGGTTGCATTTGTTGATGGTGTTCCAGGTATAGCAATTTTCCTTTCAGTAAACCTACTTATTTCAATTTTTACGGGATCAACTACTGTTGTTGATCCCATTTATGTGAACAACTCCTATTGTTGACCCAATTTTTTGTGGGATCAACTACGGTTGTTGATCCATTTATGGGATCAACTCCTGTTGTTGACCCAATATTTATGGGATCAACTACTATTGTTGATCTTTTCAACTCCTATTGTTGACAATATTTTCCTTGGATAAGTATAATCATGCTTGTAATTTAAATCATATAAATTCCTTCCAATGTTGAACTTGTGGTGCAATGGTAGCATGACTGACTCCATGTCAGATGATGCGTTTCTACTCACGCCAAGTTCACTCCATTTGCATGGATCAACTTCTGCTGTTGATCCTTTTTTTTATCAACTACCGTTGTTGATCCCTTAAATTGGATCAACTTCTACTGTCTATTTTTATTTGGATCAACTACTGTTGTTGATACAAAAATATCTGAACCAGTGGTTGCGGTGGTGGCATCGGCGGAGGACTAGTGGTGGTGGCGGTGACGGACTAGTGGTGGTGGAGGACTGTTGGTGGTGTAATAGCGGGGGTGAAGGAGTGGTGGTGGAATATTAGTGGTGGTGGCGGTTGGTAGGTCGTGGTTGTTGAACGGTGGTGGTGGAATGATAGTTGGATGTTGGTGGTGGTGCTAGTGGTGTTGGTGAAGTGGTAGAGTAAGAAATTTTTTCCATTTTGAAATAAAGAAAAATATTATATGGGTGAGGGTATTAAGGTAATATAATTTTAAATGGATAAGGTTATTAAAAAGTAGAGACGTATTTATATTGTTGTATAAGGATATATTTATTGGGTTTCAAAAGTAAGGACATATAAATAATATACCTGATTGGATAAGGATCAAGAGGATGAATTTTACAAAGACAAGGACTTGGAAATTGAATGTGAAAGAAATCCTAATCCTAAGAACATTGCAACCAAATTGAAGCCTATAAATAGAGAAGTTATCTACTTATACCTCTACACTTCTACACACACTGCACTTTGGTTTTGTTTTCACATTTCTTTTCTTTTCTTTATTCTTTGTGAACTCCAAACTATGAGTGGACAATTTTATTATTGATTGAGGATGAATTCCTAGTTCTTGACATGTTTTGAGTTTTGTTTTAAATCTACTTTGAAGTTTTCGCGTGATTATTGTTTGTTTTTACGAATATTAATATTTGTGCTTGATTGATAGGTCGTTTAGGTGCACAAATAAATTGATTTTTTAATTGATTTAAAGCTAGTAAAAGTTAGGGGATAAGTAACCTTTTCTTGAATCTTTACATAAGTAGAAAACACGAGACCTTGCGGAGGGATTCCGTGGAGCAATTGTGTGTGACAACAACTTTAGCAAGTAGACCTTGATCTGAGAGTCTAACTACTAATATCAACCTAATAAATTCACAAATCTTAATGAGTTTAATTAAATTACATCTTGAGTAATCTACTACTAGATGGTTTGATAAATAGAATCTGGTAGGCGAGAACTTCTGTATCCGGTGATACAAGGAATTTAGGGGTTAGCACTGATCTAGCTACTATACCTATGGTTGGTGATAATTTGTGACAACTAAAAAGTGAAAAATAACATAACTTGAATCATTATTTTGCAACGAAGAAGGATTCCTGGATCTTATTTCTCTTATTGATTAAAATTTATCTCTTTAATTACTTTGTTTACTTTCTTTTGCATTTTATAATCTAATACAAAACCCCCCTTGTAATATTATAAGACAACTAAAACCTATTGCTCCTTGTGGGAACCAACTTAACTACCACCATATTACTTTTTAATTAAGTGGAAAAATATTCATTAATTTGTTGTGGTTATGACACACATCAATGACTGCAAGGAACCTGATAGTGTAGTAACTTTTTTTTCCTACACTCGTGTGGAAATATGTAGGATATGACTGTACATTTCGAGTGTGCTGGAATTTTGTCCTTCCAAGGGTGTAACAGGATGTTATAGTCAGGAGACGGATCTACTAACGAAGGAATGTTTAAGTAGGAATCGAATCAAAACTTGGTATTATAATACTTACATCTTCTTTCTCGAAAATTCTGAAGATCGAGTTTGTAAGCACTTTAAGTTAACTACGTTTTTGATTTCTTGGCTTTGACGTATGTATAATTGCTTACAGGTTTCATCAGTTAATTTAATTATGTTCCTCCATAAGATTTATAAGGTTCTTATGTCTGTAGTGAGAAGCTAAACTTTTCTAGGTACTACATTTCTATAATGTTTGTACAATCATATGACAAAAGAAAGGAAGCAAATGGGTTTATTTGGCTTGATTTACCAAAAATATCTGATCAATGCCTGAAGGCAATTAACTACGAATGCGTCACCAATGATATTGGTCGGCATTGTTTTCTACAGTGGAAGCCGATGTCTTATTTCCTACTGGCCGGTGAAAACAATACCACCTATCCCATGAATTCCAACGGGGACGTCAACGGGAAAGATGTGTAAATTTCAAGTACTCTTGTTTGTAAAAATAAATACAACTGTAAACATTGAGAAGGTGAATCACATTTTTGGACAGCAGACCTTTCCTTGCATGGATGTAATTTTTATTGGGGCGTACCACAAAAATACAAGTGATAATTTGTTTTACCTGGATTTTGGTACGCCCCTGATCAAAATGACACAACCTATTAGACATCTTGCTTTTTTGTGTGTTTCGCTCGAGTGCAAAGTTGTGAACATTTGACACGTATAAATTTTTGTTTTATTTTTTATATTGGGAAGTCAAATGCGAATTTTCCTCGATATAAAATGCGGTGAGTGAGAGAGAAATGAAAGACGATTTTCCGATACCGTTGACTGAAGTCAAAGAGTTTTTTTGTTCGGAATCTATTCACTCTGGTATTGAATTCAACTGATTTTTGTTAAATTTTCGTCCCTTTTGATGTTTAGTGGTTAAATTTATCTCACTAATTGTCTTAAAATGGTATTTTATATGTCTGAATCTAGAGAAATTTTGGTTAAAACTCCAAGGGTTCGAAAATAGAGAGTTACAGTAGAACTTCTCTATAAGAATATCATAGGGAGCACAAGAAATTATTCTTATATAAAGGTTATTCTTATATGGAGGTCTACCTTGAAACAACCAATAAAAATTTGTTATAGAGTAGAACCTCTATATAAGAATATCCTAGGGATCACAAGAAATTATTCTTATATGAAGGTTATTCTTATAAGGAGGGTCTACCTTGAAACGATCAATAAAATTTGTTATATATTTATCTAGGAAAAAATATAGTTAAGCACAACAAAAATCACATTGAACCTAGGAAATACAAATATTAGTTAAATTTTGTTTAGTTTCACATGTGTGCTACGTAAGTTAAATATAGGAAGTTTGTTATGCAACGCAATGTACCTAGGAAAACATAAATTTTTGTTTAGTTTCACATGTGAAATTTGTTTAGTTTAATATGTATTAGTTAAATATACGAAGTTTGTTGTGTAACACAATCCATGAAAAATTCAACAATGATATGGAAAATTAACAAATGAAATCATATGATCAAAAAAATATTTGAATGAGTCGTATGGAAAAAAAACATCACACTTTGATGTAAAGAGATATCCAAGAGTTAAAAGATCCAAGTACTCCAAGAAAATTAACTTGTAGTACGCTTGGTTTCCTTGGTTCTTCAACTTTCTTTTAATTCTTCGTCACTCCAAGTAATCCAATGATTTTGATGTAAAAATATATCCAAGAGTTAAAAGATCCAATTACTACAAGAAAATTAACTTGTACTAGGCTTGATTTCCTTGGTTCTTCAACATTATTTAAATTCTTCGTCACTCCAAGTACTCCAACGTGTACTACTCAGCATCATAGTTGTTGAAGATCTGTAGCCATAACAATAGTCAACAAAATTGTTTTCATATTGTTATATAGCGTCATAGTATTTTACACAACATCAAAGTTCGATTGTATCACAACTTTGACAATAACACTACAAGTGATAATTTGTTTTACCTGGATTTTGGTACGCCCATGATCAAAGTGACACAACCTATTAGCAATCTTCCATTTTTCTGTGTTTCGCTCGAGTGCAAAGTTGTGAACATTTGAAATGTATAAATTTTTGTTTTATTTTTTATATTTGGAAGTCAAATGTGATTTTTCCTCGATACGAAAGGCGGTGAGTGAGAGAGAAATGAAAGGTGTTTTTTCCGATACCATTGACTGAAGTCAAAGAGTTTATTTTTTCGGAATCTATTCACTCTGGTATTGAATTCAGCTGATTTTTGTTAAATTTTCGTTCCTTCTGATGTTTAGTGGTTAAATTTATGCCACTAATTGTCTTAAGATGGTATTTTATGTGTCTGAATTTAGAAAAATTTTGGTTGAAACTCCAAGGGTTCGAGAATAGAGAGTTACAATAGAATTTCTCTATAAGAATATCATAGGGAGCACAAGAAATTATTCTTATATAAAGGTTATTCTTATATGGAGGTCTACCTTGAAACAATCACTAAAAATTTGTTATAGAGTAGAACCTCTATATAAGAATATCCTAGGGATCAAAAGAAATTATTCTTATATGAAGGTTATGCTTATATGGAGGGTCTACCTTGAAATGATCGATAAAATTTGTTATATATTTATCTAGGATAAAATATAATTACGCACAACAAACATCACATTTAACCTAGGAAATACAAATATTAGTTAATTTTTGTATAGTTTCACATGTGTGATACATAAGTTAAATATAGGAATTTTGTTATGCAATGTACCTAGGAAAACATAAATTTTGTTTAGTTTCACATGTGAAATTTGTTTAGTTTCATATGTATTAGTTAAATATATGAAGTTTGTTGTGTAACACAATCCAAGCAAAATTTAAAAATGATATAGAAAATTAACAAATGAAATCATATGATTAAAATATTTGAATGAGTCGTGTGAAAAAAAAAACATCACACTTTGATGTAAAAAGATATCCAAGAGTTAAAAAGATCCAA
>NC_039363.1:89083399-89084116 GCF_003573695.1 Papaver somniferum
TACTCCAAGAAAATTAACTTGTAGTATGCTTGATTTCCTTAGTTCTTCAACATTCCTTGAATTCTTCGTCACTCCAAGTAATCCAATGAGTTTGATGTAAAAAGATATCCAAGAGTTAAAATATCCAAGTACTCCAAGAAAATTAACTTGTAGTAGGCTTGATTTCCTTGGTTCTTCAACATTCCTTGAATTCTTCGTCACTCAAAGTACTCCAACATGTTCTACTCAGTATCATAGTTGTTGAAGATCCATAGCTATAACAATAATCAACAAAATTGTTTTCATATTGTTATATAGTGTCATAATATTATTACACAACATTAAAGTTCAATTGTATCACAACTTTGACAATAATACTACGGTGATATGTATCACTCCCCCTCAGTAATTACTTCATCTCACAATGAAAACCACTTCCCCTTACATAATGATCTGTAAACCATATGTATATGTAGTGTGAACTACAAAATAATTCTCCTCCTTTTTGTCAATATAAATTGGAAAATGTACGAAAACTAGCGGGATCATAATGAAATTCTCAAAGAGATGCTTCATGACTAAAAGAGAACATATCAACTTTGTTTCGATGATTTCACGTAGTCGAAACTTAGTGTATTTATCAAAGAGTTTATAAAGATATAAGATAACTCCAACAATATTCCACAGCGCACTCCGCACAAAGATTTGGCAATTAAGCACAAGTTCGATTAAGAACTC
>NC_039363.1:89084277-89096533 GCF_003573695.1 Papaver somniferum
GATCAACAATACGGGCAAGCTGCCTAGCTTTGATGCAGTCCAATATGAGTTTCTTCTGATTCCGTATTAAGACATTTTGATTTTTAAGGATTTTGGTCTGGCCATAAATGAGTCGATTTATTTGCAGTTGAAGATTTGCAAATTCGACCTTTGAATCATTCTGAAAAAGAGTTAAATCTTTGACAGATTCACTAATCCAAGAGTTGTACTCTTTCCTTGCAATCATCTTTTTCAAGACAAGTTCTTGAATTGAATCGCATCCTTTAATGTCTTCTTCCATCTCAAGATTCTCCACTTCCTGAGGTCTTGGAGAGTTCTCCATAGCCTTTTTTTTAATTAGGGAAGGAAAAATAATATAAAATATATATGTTTATGAACAAGAGAAGGAACCCTTGTTATGAAAACCTTATAAACTCCCAAGCAGAAGACACCGACATTTATGGACCAGTTATAGAAGATTGATGGATCAGAAAAGATCCAATAATAAGAAAATACACTCTGTTTTCAGATATCTCATATTTTCATAGCTCAATAATTAAAAGATTTTCTTTAGATCGAAGCATATGAAAAAGATAAAATAGTTACTATGAGTCAAGATATGACTCAACATTCACAAAAGAAAAAAACAACTATTTCAAACACAAGATAGATGGTAACATACAGTAGACTTGAGCATCTCGCAATTCTCATCCTTGCAACTCTCAAGTTAGATACAAGGATGAAATTACCTAGAGCTAGGTAGCTAAGTGAGATATAATCCCACCATGCATATTGAGAGATGAGGTGTAAATACCATATGAATGTTTGAGCCTTGTATTCCTTACCTTTCTTCTGTTGTTTTTTATCCCGGAGGAATAATACATAAACCTTTTAAAGTATCTATTAGAAGGATTTTTATGAGGACTAAATCTAGGACCTCTAGAGATTGGTTCCATAGGGTCAGAAATGAGAGAATTCCATTTCCTAGACTTAGATCTACCAGACTTATTCTCATTAGCACTGGGAACGTGTGCATTTGTAGCGCAACAATTAGCACCATTAAGAGGGACACGGTTCCTGTAGAGATTTCTAGAAGAGTGACTTTGGAAACCTTGTGCACGAGAATTCTGGTTTTCTGCAGGAATGAAATCCATTGTAGATGTCGTCAGACAATTCACTCTGCCAACATAAAAAAGAAGTAGATTTTGAAGATCAGAAATCTATTTCTATCTAGCAAAACAATGTGAATCATAATGATTTCTTTTCCCGCAGAAAGAACAGGTCCGTGGAAGAGAGACATCATAAGGAACATGTTTTAAACTCATAGCCCTATTGGAAGACTACAAGTTATGTAAACATTTATTAGCAGACGCTTCCTTTGGAGTAATTTTTTTAATGTACTGTAATCCCTGATGAGAATTAGAGATTGGCACAGAAAAAGGTTTACTCATTAAGACAGAGTTCTCATTTTTCAAGGAATTGCACTTTTCCTGGGCTAGGAGAAGAGATGCGACCAGTTTCTCTTTTTCAACATAATGTTTTTCAGATCTGATGAGTGAATCTCGATCAAACATTTTTCTCTAATTGAATCATTTTTAACAATATCTTCAAGAACACTGATCTTTTCACGCTATAGGGTAGTTTCTTGAACAAGGTTTTCAATATTTTTAGAGAAAGACTCAACGATACTGTAGAGTTCCCGTTCTCGATCAAGAGACTTCTCAAGTTCATTAATGAACTGAGCATATTTTTCTTCAAGAGATTTTATTTTAGAATCTTGAACATCAATATTCTTAGTAGATTTTTTTAATGTTCAGATGAGTTCCATTTCAGCTTCTGGCATAGTGTCAACTGTCTCATCAGAGGGAATGTTATCAGAATCTGATAGCAAAAATTTTCTACCTCAGGATTCAGAAGAATCATCTACGGAGTAATCGATCCTTTGAGGTAAGCCCAAGACATTTGGCATAATCAAAATCTTTGGAAGGCATTTTTATGTACGTAAAAAAAGATAGACTTCTGTCCACAGAATCAGATTGCTATAAACACAGACTTAGGAGGTCTTAAACGTGTTTGCCGGCTCTGATACCAATTGAAAAAGCGAGGGTATAACAACCACACCCAATATTTCGTTTACGCAATCTGTATGGACAACTCCAATATAATTCAAAGAGAATCAACTAGACAGTCAGACTCAATCAAGGAAAATATATCCAAGATTTATATCTATGTTTCTCAATTTAATCATCAAATGAAACAGATAGAAATCTGTGAGCATGATTATTATGAGAAACAACTTGAACGATACCAAAGACCAATTTTCAAGTGTCAATCAATTTCAATCAACAACCAAAGGTTGGATTTACTAATTGATTGAACTGCGCATAACCTGTGATATTTCAATTATATAAACAAATGTAATGCGGAAAAGAAATAACACAGACACCAGAAGTTTTGTTAATGAGGAAACCACAAATGCAGAAAAACCCCGGGACCTAGTCCAGTTTTGAACACCATACTGTATTAAGCCGCTACAGACTCTAGCCTACTACAAGTTAACTTCGGACTGGAATGTAGTTGAGCCTCAACTAATCTCACACTGATTAAGGTACAATCGCGTTCTTTACGTCTCTGAATCCCAGCATGAATCTAAGCACTTGATTCCCTTAGCTGATCTCACCCACAACTAAGAGTTGCTACGACCCAAAGTCGAAGACTTGATAAACCAATCTATCTCACACAGAAAAGTCTATTGAATAGATAAATCTGTCTCCCACAGAAATACCTATGAGTTTTGTTCCGTCTTTTGATAAATCAAGGTGAAAAGGAACCAACTGATACACCAGACTTATATTCCCGAAGAACATTCTAGTAATATCAATCACCTCACACTAATCTTAATCGTATGGTAGCGAAACAAGATATTGTGCAATCACAAACGATGAGAGGAAGATGTTTGTGACTACTTTTTATCTTGCATATTGAAGAATAAATCTCGAGCAAATCTTAGAGAAGATAGTACTCAATATGATAGAAAACAACAAGATCAGAACACCCAACTACAAAGAAAATAATTGAGTTTGGTTTCACTATCCCAATGAAGTCTTCAAGTCGTTAACCTATAATGGTTTTAGGAAAAACCTAGGTTAAAGGAGAATCGACTCTAGTCGCAACTAGTATCACACATGAGGTGCGGGTATTAGGTTTCCCAGTTGCTAGAATTCTCCTTTATATAGTCTTCAAATCAGGGTTTGATAACTTTGGAACAAAGCACTTAATATTCACTGTTAGATGAAACCTGATTCAAGATTCAAGATAATATCTTTCCACCTTTAAATGGTATTTAACTTGTTACACACAAATAAAATATTCCTTTATTTAGATAAGGGTAACCGTACCTAAAAGCGTATATTGAGTTGGCTCAATAATAGTTAACCGAAGTTATCCATATGAAAACTTTTCTCTTAACCTTGTTCATCTTAACACTTCTAGATCAATTGATAATCAAATGAATCTAATTGTGTTACTCATAGATTTGTTCAATTGTTTATATTCTTATAGAAGTATACAAGACACAATTGAAGCAAAATCGAATTGATTCAAAAGAATCAGTTCATAAACATTTTAGCCACGGTTTACAAAGATTGGATTCATTAATGTGTAAATGTATTTGTTCATGAGTATGAAATCATAATTAACCGATTTTATAACTTGAACCACTTAAGTTTGCAAACGGGTACGCAAAGTTCAGTTCCGGACATTGGTCACAGGCCGACAGTTTGCAAACGAGTATCTGAACTTTAGCTCCGGACGAACTCAGTTTAAATTGTTTGCGAACGGGTACGCAAACTTGGTTTTCGGACTTCAACAGTTAAATCAGTTTCCGAATGGGTATGCAAACTTAAGTACCTTGACTTAAATAGTTGAATAAGTTTGTACGGGTATGCAAACTTCCGTTCCTGAATTCCGTCAAAACAGTTCGTACACTAAGTACACAAACCATAATGTATCCAGACATGGGTTGTAGTTCTTAGCTTCCATTTCAATCATTAAAACATTCTTAGAAGACGACAATAATTGTCTCACAAAAACTATTAGTTTATAAGAAATTTTCAAGTGATCGAATGATCAAAAAGAAACATTCTGAGTCTACATCAAATGACTGTCTCACACAAATCATGTAAGATATTACCAGGTGATTTTCACATGATCATCTTTTGACTTTCATCAAGAATAATGATGAACGTGGTCAAAGCAAAAAGCTTTCCAACACATATTTCGAGAAAGATATAAGCGAGTTAAACTCATCTCGAAATCTCAAATGTGCCTAATGTAAAGTCTATATAGTAATACAATTTTTATCTCAATATAGGAGATAGAGTAGAAATAGACTTTCCAAGTGATAGATGAGTTTTAGTCTCCACATACCTTTTGTTGATGAAGTTCCACAATCTCTCCTTAATAGTTCTTCGTCTTCAATTGATGAACGTCGTGAATTCTCATGCTCAACTACACAATCTATCCTAGTCTGAGACATCACTATAAGTAGACTAGAAATCAAGACTTATAGTTTTGATCACTAACATTAACAACACAAGCTTGAGATAGAAACACTTGCGAGTTCGAACGATCAGTGCTCTAACAACATCATAATCCCATATGCCTTGTAACTTTTTTTATTGACTCACCTCATGTATGTGAGGTGTTATGTGGTTGCACACGTTGCTCTACTTTGTACATTTGTTGCGCAAGACAAGCCAGCAGTAAAAATAGATGCAGCTCATTGTAGCACAAGCAAGATAAAGGTAAAAACAGATCGATGAAAAATTCCAACAAAAATTGAGATGTCCACATCTGAAAATGTTTAGGGAATGAAAAAAGTTGTACTTTGATTTTGTTGTCAATTTTTCGGCTGAAATTCGTCTATCCACCCGCAACCACTCGGTTCACTCACCCGTGAATGTCAACCCCGCCGGATAATGGATCAGATGCAATGTATTTCTAAAATCCTTCATTTTAATGGATTGAACGCGACTCCGCATCCACCCATCCGTTGCTCACCCCTAAAATACGGTAGCTTATAAGATTTATATAGTCTGATACCGATATTACTAGGGGATGATATCATTTAACCGATCCAATGATCAGGATCGCTTAAAATCTTTCTGTCCCACTATCAACATCTAGTAAACTGGTATTAGCGCACATCAATCATGAATCCAAGTACTAAAAATAATAAATCCATTAGATTAGGTCGTGCTCGTGTAGAAAATAGAGGCACGTGAAATATTTGCACCTTCAACGGGCTCAAGTCTTATCTCTTCCCGATATTCCCATTAGGGATTTCATCTGACGATATAGACTCATCTCTTCCGCCCTTGCTCCTCCATTTTCTTCACTAGGGTTCTGGTAGGAGATTTTGGGTTTTGGATACTGATTATTCCGTCTTTCTCAATAAATTGTTAAACTTTAGCTTGATTTTGTTACTGATTTGATTGTTTTTCCTAGAGTTTCTATTATTTCAGATCTGTGTTTTTCTTGAACAACATATTTGATTTTTTGCCCAATGATGGAAAACATATTTTCTTGAACAGTTTGCTTTGAGGTTTCATGATGAGCCTTGAAACACCACCACCTCTCTCTCTTTCTCTCTTCTTTCTTTCTTTCTTTATCTCTTCTCATTCTATCCCCATCTCTCTCTCTCTCTTTCTTCTCCCTCCCTCTCTGGTTGGTGATGATAGACTTGTTATGAAATCTCTTTGATAATACTGTGAATGATCTATTATAGCTATGAGATCTGAGGGCATTTATTTTATCAGTTCAAGGATTTGAACTGTTTTTCTGCATTTTATGAAATTAGATCTTCAGATGAATCTTATTGATTTCATTATTTGTTTGTAAGCTGAATCGTGCAAGTGATGACAGATTAGACAGGGACTCAGACTCTTCGGAGGATGTTCGATTTGTCTCTTGGGAAAATCTCTGATGCACTAGTACTATAACTTAAATTCATTGCTTTGATTTCAAATTGATAATGGCTGTGTAGCATGTTAAGTTTGAATGTTTATATTTAACTGTTGCTTTTTCTGTTACTGCTTGCATTTTCACACACGACCTAGTGAACTCCATTGCCCAATGATGAAAAAAAATCACATTGAGGAGCGGTTGTAGTGCTTTTTATTAAGAGCTTTTACATTCTCCACTTCTTCTTCTTCTCCATCATCATCATCATCATCACTTTTATTCTTCTTCCTCTTCTTGTTTGTTATTATTATTATTATTATGGTGAGATGTGTGAAGGCTCTTAGTGAATACCTTGGCCTACACTGCCTATGAATTTCATATGCTACACTATCTGAGGCATTTTGAAATCAGATGTAGACTCTCAGTATTGATTGGCTTGTTAGTCATATGTTTTAGTATATCTATGATAATCTACCGTGTTTATTTGAAGTAGTGAAGTCTTATCCTCAAATTGGGTATGTGTCTTAAGCACTTGTCTTTACAATATGATGGTGTAGAGCATAACAATTTTTTCTGCATATCCTTTCGAGTTTTTGAGCAGAACAATATGTATTAAGCACTTTGTTGTTCTTTATCTGTGTGATGATTTTGATTTGGTGCTTTGGAAAATAAGTATAGTAGATACCAGATATTCATGGTTGTGAGCATATATTCATTATGAATATAGAAAAATGTCATATGATGCCCTGTTTTATGTATAGGAGTTATTCTTGGTTGTGTTGAAATTAAAAGTTAATAAATAGTTGTATTGAGGGCAATCCTCCCCACAAAAAGAATGTATCTTTTTTGATATTGGTACATACATAGTTATGTAAGATGTCCTTGTTAATGGTGTAATATTATGGACCCTAACAGGGGTACTAGTTTACTGGGAGGGTACTGGATCCCATACAAAACAAAGCACTTTCTTGTTTGTCTTATAGGGGATTCGGTACCCTTCCTAGTAAACAAAGCACTTAGAACATGTAGAGATACAAAACAAAGGGAAATTAGGTGTTGGACAACATCTTAAATTTTATATCTTTTTGTATATCTGATAGGTGTGAAGCACCGACACGCCATTATTGGCGTTTTAGTGTTCCACGCACAATACTGGCGTGTCGGTGCTTTACAGTTATCAGTACAAAAAGATGTTGGTGAATCAGCACAATGAACTTTAGTATCTCAGTTGCTGCATTGAGGGCATTTGTTTTTATTAGTTCAAGATTTATAACTGTACACTTCTGCATTTCAAGAAAATAGGTCCTAATGTAGTTCTTATTTGATTTCATTGTGTGCAAAAGTTGTAAGTTGTGCAAGTGATGACAGTATAGACAGGGACTCGGACTCTACGGAGAAATGGTCGATTTGTCTTTGGGAAAATATCTGATGCACTAATTATACAACTTAAATTCAGTGCTTACTTCAAATCAACAATGGCTGTCTGTAAGGTTTGAATGCTTATGGTGTTCTTGTTCGTTCTTTTTTCCTTCTTATATAGTTTGGACTATTTATGCATGACTCGGTTCTTTAGTTGCAGCTTTGTGTGAGCCGATAACCTGCACCTTAAAATATGGACTCAGTGTCACTTAATATAGAATAACTGCCAGTTACATTATGTTGCTGACTTGAGCTGCTGTTTACCTTGTTTTATTTTATTTTATTTTGGTTTGAGATTTTAGGCAATACACTAGTTTTTATTTGTAAATTGGTTTCCATCTATGCGGAATTGTAATTTGTGGCATCAAATGCACATATAATAATTGATACAGCAATATCATAAACTGTCCGATTACTTTGTATTCCTAGAGATCTTTGGCACTGATTTGCATGATTTCCAAATTTGTTGAATTTGCACCTTGTCTTTACTAGTAGAAAAACATTGAGGAATTTGGCAAGCAGATATGTGTTCACTAGAGTATGCATTCAGATTTTATATGGATCAAATATCTAACATTGAAAAGAAATTCCAAATAATAGTATGCAATTTGACATAATATTTCTTATTCCAAGAGAATTTCATGTTTAAATTTAGCATGTGTGTTAGCTTGTTTTTCTACTCCATGTTCAATTTACTATGTATTAGCTTGTTTTTCTTAAATTTGACTTTTGGTTTGTGTATTGGTGCACATGCAAATGGAAGAAACAAGTCATTGTTGAGCTGTTTTTTTCCATATAATTTCAGCCTGTACATAGAAATATACCCTATATGGTTAATGAAATTCTTGGTTTGGTTGTCCCTGCCCCCTTTAGGTGAACCGGGGCATTTATTGGTTATGAAAGCTTAAATGTATCAAGAAAGAGAATTTAGATTTTATACATCTTTTAACTATTGCTGGGCTGAATACCTTATAGAGACATGAGACGTGTAATGATCATGTAGTCTCATCTCATGTTATTGGAAAGAACAACCATCAAATTATACAATTTTTTTTTTCTCTTACTTAAAAATTTAACGATCACGTGTTTGTGGACTAAGCTTTCATATGCACATGTTACTACTCAACTTATTGAATATAAGAATCACAAAAAACATGAGCAAAATTATTAGAAGAGTTGGCGTTCTCTAAATCGGATAGCACTAAAACCACAAGAATGAGTTTCTAGATAGAATGTGCATGTCTCTAAATTGGACAGCACTAATTATAGTACCTCTAGAACTTGACTACCAATGTTAAGTGAAACAAGGCCGGGCACAAAATTTGCTGCTCCTACAATCCTTTCAGCTCCAAGCATCATCACTATATTCTTTGTTTTATGATTCCCGTCATAATGAACCAAGAGTCTCACCATTCTTAAATTCCCACATTAGCTGCAAGCAAAGGTTGCTGATAATATTCTCTTGAGTAATGTTGAGAATTAGACCAAAATTCTTTAACTCCATATACCTGCATCACGAATGCATCGAACCTGGATATCATATAGCTTGAAGCCTTGAACAATAAACAAAGGTTGAGAATTAGACCAAAATTCCTAGGACTCCCAAGCTAGTGTTGTCGAAACTCGAATCACAATCTGGTTGATGTAGCAGAGGCCCTTCTACTAGTGCCAATTCCTTAATGTCTCACTGCCAATATTGAAAAATATAATGAGGTCGTGGCCTCCAGTTCTAACTCCTAACCAGTGAAGAGCTCCTCTTACAACTACCCCAGGTATTTCGCGAGTAGGAAAAAAGATATTGTCCCCGATCAGTATCTTTCCATGAATTTGATCGCAATGTATAAACCTCGACGTCAGATCCAGTATGATGTTCCAAACAATAGTCTATGAGTCTTATAACCTTGTAATCGTCAGTCCTGCAGTCATAGCCAAACCCATATAATCCAGTGTTACTACTTGAAAAATGGTTTCGTGAGGTAAGCAAATCCCTGTACTCATTAGTAGATGGATTCCAAAGACTAATAGCATCCTCGTCAATAGCACTAGGGTAGTTGGTGTGCACGCAAATCAAGCCATTACAAGAGCCCAAGATCTCAGCTCTTATCTCTATAATCTGCAGAAATCAATGGGTAATCTATCTGAACAACCTCATCACATTCGTATGTCGCTGTTGATGTGGATGCTAATTCTGATAACAATGAATTATGATCTATTGTGCAGAATGTATCAACTAATCTATAACCAGTCCGGTCATACTGGAACATAATGGGTAATCTATCTAAGATTCTCTCACTCTATAATCCTGCGTTCATAAATTTACATGAATTTAAACACACATTTTTCAGAAAATACAAGGTCTCTAACCGGAATATTAACAGCCATCAAATGATACCAAACATTTTCAACTTCACCGTGTCTGTCACCAAACAATGAACTAAGAAATGCAGTTATGGGTGTGGCGATGAACTATGTGCTAACAAGGGCAGATGAGTGGAGCTTTCCTCAAGTTCGCCGAGGACACAAATGTTGTAATTGGACTTTCTACTGTGAACCCGAAAATACTGAATGCAATTTTGAAATTGAATTGTTCACCAATGAACTTACTCTTTTCAAATTGAATTCTTCACAGCTCTCGGGATCAGGATCATGGAATCAGAAGAACAACCAAATTAATGGCACCAGTTCTATCTTTTCATTTGAATATATTTCCCTGTCAATGTGCCAAGGAATATTGCTTCTTGAATTGGCATAGGTTACCAAGACTTGAAGACTAAAAATTTGTTTTGAAAAATTGTTGGGTTCCTCTTTAGAAAAGAGAAACCCTCCAAAAATAGGTGTATGCCGCTTATAAACGGCAAGCACACGGTATTCTTTAGTAAAAGGCGAAAGAATAGTTCGCTTTGTGCTTACCGCACGGCTGCGTGATTCATTTGGATGAGCGAAGTGCTGATTTTATATAGAGCATTTTGAGTAGAGCTGTGATTTCTAATCCCCGTGGGACTAAATCATTCTTCACTTGAGCCGAGATTTGAAGTTGCTAAATAGTCCAGGTTTATTTCTAGGATTGCCAACCAAAGAAGGAATATGCTGTTTCTATAGAGATGGATAGGAAAGGTTACCTTCATAATCACAATGGTGAAAAGGGTTGTCCTCGAAAGGAAGTATGTAGATGAGTTGAAAATTTACACAACTTGAGAGATGTAACAAAAGTTGTTGTCTCCAAGCTGGTTTGAACCAGTAGAGGAGAAGCCATGTCTGAGAAATCAAAAGTTTTGTATTGAAGATAGTCGGGCTCCTCTTTTTAAGAGAAAATTGGCATACGCTGATTTTAACTGCAAGCATACTATATTCTTTCGTTAAAGGCGAAAGAATAGTTCACACAGCTAATTTGCTAGGTTGAAGTGCTTGTATAAAACCGTTTTGTTCAGAAACTTTATGTGGGACTAGTCCAAGTTTCTTCCTGGACTTGCCAACCGAAGGAGGAATAACGTGCTTCAAAGCTTCTAAAATGTAGTCATTTTGCTTCTGAGGTGATGGTGAAGGAAAGGTTACCTTCTCAAGGATTCAGTACTTGAACAGTTCATGATCAAATTGAATTTGATTTCATCACCGTTTCCTTTGTCTCTCCCTCCAAGTATTTTCAAGCAAATTGAGTTTGATGCCACACTGATTCCTCCTTGTTTGTCTCTCTTCGAACTGCATTTTGATCTTACATTGCAACATTCAATGATGCATTCTTATATTTTTTTGCCCGTTGGCCTGTGCAACAATCAAAATGAATATTCGAAATTTGCAACATTCAATGATGCATTCTTATATTTTTTTTATCATTATGAGTTATCTGCAATGCAGTCACCAGCTCTTAGTGTGTGAAGGGGTACTTAATTAAGCATATGACCTTCGAATTTCATTGCTTACCTTCAACGGATGGGCTTTTTTTGTTATTTTTTTGTGTGTGTGCATTCTCTGTGGAGACAACACTCACTCATGCATTCTTGGTGTTTTCCATTCATTAAAAGCTCATAAGAAGCTAGAATCAATTCTCCAGTTTCAGTTTGAGTGTCTCCTTTGGTTGTGGCATTGATCCAGAGCTTCATATAAACTAATAAGAAGAAACTGTAGCCTTCATGAGTGAAATGACAACCAAGGAAGTGGAGAGGTTCATAGGTTCTATTCTTTATGTGGATGTAAAAATATTGTAGACACTACAGTGCAGACTGTCATCAAGTGGGAAGAGGACCATTATGTGTCAGAAAGAAGACTTTCTTGAAATAGATAAATTATTAACGGTGGTTGCACATGCACATCATTACTTAAGCTAATCATATAATAGTTGGCATGTTAGAAATGCCGGATTTGACAATAGGAATAACAAGTTGTCATGGAACCATCCTGATTAATCTGCTAGCTAGTTATACATTGAGTGCTAGCTAGTTGTACATTGATACAATCTTGAAGTAATCTGACTCGAATTATTTTAATCGTCGTGATTGAAAAGGATAATATTCTTTTAATAAATAAAATTACTATTCCATGTCGGAAATATATACAAATCAATGAATAATAATTCATCATGTTCGTCGCCATCTAGAGCAACTCTGTATGTTTCGGAGTGTATGTTAAAGACTCCCAACACACCTGATTTTCATCTCACAAAGTTTCCCCAAGGCGTGTGTCTAGCTTCCACCATGTCTGCTGCTAAAGAATTGTTAGGGAATGATCATGATCATGATCATAATCACAATCGATCTCACCAGGAAATGATGATAGGTTTACTCAAAATACTGGTCGATTTACAAGTAAAACAAGCGGAGTCACAAGCAAAACAAGCGGAGTCTCATGCAACTACTCTACATCAAGTTGCAACTACTCAGCATCAAGTTGCAACCACTCA
>NC_039363.1:89422504-89422922 GCF_003573695.1 Papaver somniferum
AGCAGGCAAACACGTTTAAAGACCTTACAAGTCTGTGTTTGTAGCGATCTAACTCTATGGACAATAGTATTATCTATGATAAACGCGTCACCAGAAATAAAAGTTCTGTCTCGTCTAATTCTATTAAAGAGAAAGTTTCTTCAATCTCGAATATAGATGAACCTTGTGTTCTGACAAGACAGACAAACGCTGACACGTGTGATTCTGATTACCCTTCAAAAGAGACCATCTCTATTAATGAACGGGAAACAACTGAAGAGAGTGAATAGATTCTAAATCTTGTTAGAATCTAAGCTGATATATTTAATCAGTTGGAACACCATGTCAATGTTCTTCTTGGTATAGTAAGAGACTGCAAATTAAAAGAAAATACCGAAGATCATTCTTCACGTATGTCTCTTGAGGCTAGCCTCAAAAA
>NC_039363.1:89422932-89424288 GCF_003573695.1 Papaver somniferum
CTTTTTGTGGTTAATTTGGTTGTATATTTCCGATTAGATTAATTATGGGTTCTCTTGTGATTAATCTAATTGAGTATTTTTGGATTCAAATTCATATTCGTATGTGATTTGTTATGTCCAAAGAAATCCTTCTTTTCTTTTGAAATTAAGGTCGCTCTTGTTGTTCTTTCGGGAATGACATTTTATGGGGGAGAGATCTTAATTGTACTTGTGCTTAATTGCCAAATCTTTGTGGGGAGTGCGGCTGTGGAATATTATAGGGGTTATCTTGTATCTTTATAAACTCCTTGATGAATGCATTTAGCTTCGGCTTTATGATTGCGTATAATCAAATTGATATATGCTTTCTTTTGGTCATGAAATGCCTCTTTTGGAAATTTCATTAGGATTTCGTTTTCGTACCTTTGCCAATTTTATTGACAAAAAAAAGGGGAGAATTAATATGTAGTTCACACTACAAATACATATGGTTTTCGGATCATTATGTAAGGGGGAGTGATACATATCACCATAGTATTTTTGTCGAAGTTGTGATACAATTGAACTTTGATGTTGCATAATGACACTATGACACTGTATAACAATGATTGAGAATTATGTTTTCTCATTGTTATAGCTACGGATTTTCAACAACGATGATGTTGAACTTACAACCTTTGGGATCATTGGAGTACTTCGAAGCGACGAAGATTTCGAGTAATGTTAAAGATTAGGCATGTGGAATAGGAGCTACAAAAGTTTATTTTTTATTTTTTTATTCCATATGTATTGACAGTTTTGTCACTAAAATTGACAAAGGGGGAGATTGTTAGAGCATGGCTCGGTCGAACTCGCATGCGTTGCTATCTCAAGCATGTTTGTCAATTTTAGTGATATAAGTCTTGATTTCTAGTCTACTATAGCTAAGTCTCGGACTAGGATAGAAAGTGTAGTTGAGCTCAAGAACTCCATGGTGATCATCATACAAGACGAAGAACTACTCAAGGAAATGGTGGAACGTCATCGACTAAAAGGTATGTGGAGACTTGAACTTATCTATCACTCAAAAGTATATCTACTCTATCTCCTATTTTGATACAAAAGTCGTTTTGCTATATAGACTTTGATTATACACGTTTGCTCTTTCAAGTCGAGTTTATCTCGCCTATCTATTTCTCGAAATATGTGTTGGTAAGCTTTCTCTTTGGCCAAGTTCATCTTTACCTAGCAACGAAATTCATGTTATGTTTCAATCACTTTGAAAATGGCTTTGACGAAAAATGGTTTGTGAATAACAACTATATAATGTCCTCTAAGAATGTTTCAATGATTGAAATGAGAGTTTAGATTATATAACCATTGTTGGATATAAGCATT
>NC_039363.1:89424298-89424575 GCF_003573695.1 Papaver somniferum
GATACTTTGGAAATTGAACATCGCTTGAGTAAACTCTTTATTCAAGGATGCTCTAAGCATTCTAATATACCAAGTACTTCTGCTACGACTGAAAATGTTCTAGATCCAGAAGTAAAATTGGAATCCCTTCCTATCAGAAAAGATATGTTAGTCTCCTCTAATCAAGGATGTTCTACATCACATGGAAGGAAGAAATCTCCTAATGAGACTATTATGACTGTATTATCTAATCATTCTTGTGATCAGAAAGTATGTCTCTTCTGTGAGACAAAGAGTT
>NC_039363.1:89424585-89454197 GCF_003573695.1 Papaver somniferum
TCATGTTATGTTTCAATCACTTTGAAAATGGCTTTGACGAAAAATGGTTTGTGAATAACAACTATATAATGTCCTCTAAGAATGTTTCAATGATTGAAATGAGAGTTTAGATTATATAACCATTGTTGGATATAAGCATTATGTGGCAACACATATATGTATAAGTCCTTATTCCTTGAACCAAAGTATGCGTACTTTGTTGATCAGGAAAACCGAAACAAGAGTTGTGAGCTCAGTCCGCGAACTGGCGGAGGTTCTCATCCCGAGAATATATGATGGAGTTTGTGAACTCCTTCCGGAACTTAAGTCCGCGAACTTGAGTTGCTTATATCTAAAGATGATTATTTGTGAACTTATATTTATATTAACTAAGGAATGCAAATTTCAAACCGGGCTATAAAGTTCATGAATCGATTCGAGTGAATCAAATCATTTTTGCTTCGATTGTGTCTTGTATAGTTATATAAGATTTATACAATTGAACAACTCTCTAACTAGTTCATTTGAGTCATTTGAACTAGTTATCGTGAAGAAGAATATGGTTGATATGAAAGCGATCATATGGCTAACCATTTGGTTAATTACTGTTGAACCATCAAATGTACATGTTTGGGTACGGTTTCACAAACCTAAAATCGTGCATTTCATTTGTGTATAACAAGATAAGTTTTCGATCTAACGGTTGAAAAATATTAGCTTGAATCTAATCAAATTTTCATCTAACGGTGAATATTGAATGCTTTGTTAGCAAGCTAACATTGATTGCAAACCCTGATTTGAAAGACTATATAAGGGAAAACTCTAGAAACTGGGAAACCTAATCCCCACACCTTCTGTGTGATACTAGTTGTATTGGCTAGAGTCGATTCTCCTTTAACCTTATATTTCTTCTTGAAAACCAGGTTAACGACTTAAAGACTTCATTGGGATTGTGAAGCCAGACCGATACTACTTTTTCGTAGTTGTGTGATCTGATCTTGCATATTCTATCGTGTTGAGTACAATCGTAACAATTGGCCTGAGATTAATATCTCTGATAGGCAAGATATAAAAGTAGTCACAAACATCTTCGTCTCATCGTTTGTGATTCCACAATATCTTCTTTCGCCGCGTCGATTAAGATTATTGTGAGCTGATTGATAATGCTAGGTTGTTCTTCGGGAATATATGTCCGGGTTATCAATTGGTTCGTTTCACCTTTATTTATCAAAATACGGAACAAAAACTTGTAGGTATTTCTGTGGGAGACAAATTTATCTATTACCAAAACTTTTCCGTGTGATACAGATTTGTTTATTAAAGTCTTCGACTTTGGGTCGTAGCAACTCTTAGTTGTGGGTGAGATCAGCTAAGCGAGTCAAGTGCGTAGTATCCTGCTGGGATCAGAGACGTAAGTAAGGAGCGCATCTGTACTTGGATAATTGTGAGATTGATTGGGGTCCAACTACAGTGCAGACCGAATTTAGTTTGTAGTAGGCTAGTGTCTGTAGTGTCTTAATACAATGTATGTTCAATCTGGACTAGGTCCCGGGGTTTTTCTGCATTTGTTGTTTCCTCGTTAACAAAATTCTGGTGTCTGTGTTATTTCTTTTTCGCATTATATTTTGTTATATAATTGAAATATCACAGGTTGTGTGTTAGAATCAATCAATTAGAAAACATTGGTCTTTGGTACCGTTCAAGTGATTTCTCTTGTATTCAATTAGACTCGCAGATTACTATTTTCTTGAGTAAGAATTGAATCAAGAAAGAGAGATATAACTCTTTGATATACTTTATTAAGATTGAGTGTAGTTGGTTCTCTTGAAAGTATATTGGAGTTAGTGCATATAGATTGCTAACCGAAATATTGGGTGTGGTTGTTGTACCCACGCCTTTTCAATTGGTATCAAAGCAGGCAAACACGTTTAAAGACCTTACAAGTCTGTGTTTGTAGCGATCTAACTCTATGGACAATAGTATTATCTATGATAAACGCGTCACCAGAAATAAAAGTTCTGTCTCGTCTAATTCTATTAAAGAGAAAGTTTCTTCAATCTCGAATATAGATGAACCTTGTGTTCTGACAAGACAGACAAACGCTGACACGTGTGATTCTGATTACCCTTCAAAAGAGACCATCTCTATTAATGAACGGGAAACAACTGAAGAGAGTGAATAGATTCTAAATCTTGTTAGAATCTAAGCTGATATATTTAATCAGTTGGAACACCATGTCAATGTTCTTCTTGGTATAGTAAGAGACTGCAAATTAAAAGAAAATACCGAAGATCATTCTTCACGTATGTCTCTTGAGGCTAGCCTCAAAAATGATACTTTGGAAATTGAACATCGCTTGAGTAAACTCTTTATTCAAGGATGCTCTAAGCATTCTAATATACCAAGTACTTCTGCTACGACTGAAAATGTTCTAGATCCAGAAGTAAAATTGGAATCCCTTCCTATCAGAAAAGATATGTTAGTCTCCTCTAATCAAGGATGTTCTACATCACATGGAAGGAAGAAATCTCCTAATGAGACTATTATGACTGTATTATCTAATCATTCTTGTGATCAGAAAGTATGTCTCTTCTGTGAGACAAAGAGTTTTGTTAAACAAAAGGGAAACTCTATGTTGAATAAAAACTTCGTGGTTCAACTTTAACACACCTTAGACTTAATTCTCAAAGATGTAACTGACATTCGTATGTCTAAACCAATTGGTTTTCGTACTTTCACTGTGTATACTACCAGGAAGGTCAGTTCAATGAGTTCCTCGAATGCTCAAAATCAGAACAGACGTCTTAATAACATCGTCTAAGAAAATATCAAGTCTTGTCTTCTGTTAATAGAGAAGATATCGTTACCTTAGGTGAGAACAAAGTTCCAGGAGAAAGAAGTAAAAATGATGATATTAATGATAACCTGAAGAAGATGATTAAATTTTTTATCAACAGGTTGTCTATCCTCTCAAGACAAAATTCTTCTGGTAAGAACTCAAACCATGTATCGTATTTTTATAATTTCTCACATCAAAATGGATTCCTTCCTAGATATGAAAGGAAAAAGAGACTTGATCGCAAACACCATTCATTTGATGAGCTAAAAGCTCATACTTGTGCCAATTGATCACAAGGTTGAAATCTCTCACACAAAATCCTGGTTGAGAGATATGCTGAGGTATATTTGTGTCAATAGTTTTCTCGGATTGTCAAGTTATTTTCTTATCGTCTTTAGCATGAGTATCGTTGCATAATACTTGCACAAGTATTTGTGCTTGCTGTGGCAATTTTTCCTTTTGATTGTTTGGTTAAACAAGGTGCCACTCATGCATTCTAAATTTGCTTCTCTTTTGAATTTTTTGGAGTCATTATGTTTTATTCACATTACTGTGAGTTTTTTCTGCAAAGTCGTGTGTGTACGACTCTTTTTTTTTCTTTTCGGACAAGATTGATTTCGTACAGGTTACCCGTGTGACTGGCGTGAATCAATTAAAGAAACCCTAGAATTCCTTCCCTAAGAAATCCTTTAAGTACCAGACTTATTGAGTTATGTAAGGTTTTCCCTCTAGACGACACCTTAGCCTCTCGCATTCTGAATTCGCCCGTACTTCCTTACCCTTCCGCTCCCAGATGGCTTTTGCGACCCGAGTCGGAGACCATGGACGCTTTCGCATTTAAGACCGTGTCGCGGATGGCCATCCATCGTGGCGACTACGATTTTCTTGCCATCGATATTCGATCGAAATCGAAAACTCACCCGGTGTGGCCGCATTGGGCATCTCGCATACGCTCCAAACCCAGTCATGTTGCTACTCTCCGAAAAGAAGGCATTAACGAAGCTATAGATTCGTCTCTTACGCGGGAAGCAAACAGGTGCATTCGTGATATAACGCGGCTTTTCTGTCGTTGGGCTCCTCCCGTGCATACGCTCCTCACGGCATGGGGAGAAACCACCGTCGTTTTAGAAGACGTTGTCGCTCTTACAGGGTTGCCGATTCACGACAGTCATTCATACGATGAGGCGGCCGTCTACGGAGCATTGAATGACGAGGATAAAGAACTGTGTACCTATTTGTTGAAGTGTAAAGATGACTCCCGTCGTGAACTAGTGCAGAAGAGTCAAGCGCCATTGGGGCGAAGCGGAGACAAGGCGGCCACTGGCACAGGTAAGAAGGGGGCATCTTCGTCCGCCTTGAAAGGGAAAAACAAGTGGGTGGAGAGGAAGGCTCCTCCTAAGCGCCCAGCTGGCGATCACCTGTTGTCTAGCTTCATCCGTGCTTATGAGGCAATTCATGGTTCGTCGAATCCGACAGAAGCTGGTCCTGAATTGTCTGCTAAAGTTAACCGTCACGCTTCTTTTTCTCTTTGGTTGAAATATTGGGCTCCCCAGATAGTTGATGGGAAAGCGCTCCCTCCTAAACGCAAGGAGAAGAATCCCCGTGCGGAGCTATCCGCCTTCATCTTGTTTTGGCTTTGTCACGAAGTATTTGAATACAGTCCCCATGATACTATCAAGGGTGAGCTCGTGCCAATGGCAGTGTTATTGTCTCGCGGTGTCTCTTTTCCGCTGGCATTGATGTTCTTGGATGGTTTGTATCGCCATCTCTTAAACCTGCTTAACTATAGGATTACAACCTAATTGAAGCATCAAGTCCATATTATTAATCTTAAGAACCATATTCACACAAAGTGCTAACAAACAAACCGAAACTCTCTAATAAAGTATGTTGAAAGTCTCTCATGTTATATAAATGTGTTGTTTTACAGAATAAAGAAAGAATACATATAATACAGATACACGACAACACTATATTCGTTAGAGCACTATGCTACGGAAACGGAATATCTTCGCACGCTTCATTCGTTCTGATTAATGAAACTGAAGTGGGAACAAGTGAGCACATCGTCCCAAAAGGGTGCTCAATGGAAACATATAACTTTCAAGTAATCCCTAACATGCTCCACAGTACTAAAGAATATAAGTTGAAAGAAAACAAAAAGAAACTAATCATACAACAATTTATGCATTACGAAGAAAGTGTCACTCTAACCCCGTCAAACTCAATGGATAAGAATACGTGAAAGCAACCCTAATCAATAATAATAACATCGTCCACACAGAGTGCTCATACAAACCATGATTCAGAATATTACCATCAAGATCAGAAAGTTAGACAAACAAGTATAATATGCACACGAGTGATTTCCCTCAAATAAAATAGTATATATATAATATCATAACAGATGAATTACCGCCCTACTAGGTAATATTCAAACATATGAGTTACCGCCCTACTATATTAATATGCAGTACTACTAAGACAGATGAATTACCGCCCTGCTAATGAAATAGTTATAATAATATTTAAACGGATGAATTACCGCCATATTAAATAATATTTTCCACGGATGAATTACCGCCTTACTTAACTTAGCCAAGAGCCGTGAGGAAACACGGACGCTCCTCGCAGGGAAATATCACAACGCATATCAAACACAACACATCATAGCAACATCATACATACAGATACAACATGTAATTCATACTCAAGATACATGAAATAGAACATCACAGTATACTGATCGCTGTCGTATGCATCAAAAATAAATTACTTTTCTCACTACTCAAAATATAAAATATAGCAAGGGCAAGAAAGAATCGTTCCCATAGAGAGGACTAGGTTGTCAAGTTGTTTCGGTTTCCTATAAATAACAAGGGGGATTTTCTGTTTTTTATAAGAGTATACTAAAGTAAAAGCAAAGTAAACAAATAAATAAACAAGCAAATCAAAGATGTAAAGATATTGGTTAAGGATTTCGTTTTCATTCACTAACATGTTCTTGTCTTAATAACTTGATATTTAATCTCTCATTATCAAAGGCCCTAGGATACCTTGATCGCAAGAATATCCCGCTAATTTCCTATTTTCATCAACAAACACATTAAAAGATGTGAATATGAATTCTATCTAAGAGAACAACCTAACGTGTAAAAGCACTAATCAAGTTTAATTCCCTAGATGCATTAAGTTATATGAAATCAGGCCAATCAAAGCAATCCAATGTGTAAAAGCACTAATCCGATTTTACAAAGGTTATAACTCACTTGTGACTACTAGGATGTATCACTACAAGCAATATTCACAATTATGCTACTTGCAATCAGAAATTTATCACTTTTCCGTATAATAAAGTCTAATCTAGCAATAGAGATGAAAGTAAACCCAATCGATTCGCGACTCGACTAAACAAGCTTTCAAATCATATAACAATATCTATAGTGAATCATAAACGATAAAGCATGGAGACAAAACTAATTTATTGAACAAGAAACATGATTTGTAAAATCCAACTAATCCATAACCAAAAATAAGATTAACTACTCATGTTCATGGAGTTCATAACAAGAAGGAATAGAAAAGCCATCATGTTCTAAACCCTAGGAAAAAAGTAGAAGAAGAGGTTAGATAATTGTGGGTTTTTCCCTTTTATACTTTCCCTCCTATAATTTCTTAACTTAGGTCGCACCCATATCCTCTGCCAAAAGCCGGCTCCTAAAACAGCCCACAAGTGAAGCCCATTCAAAGTAGGTCCAAGTCCATCCGAGTCGCACCGGATCAGCTGAGTCGGATCGGATCACTGAGTGAACTCGGCAGAATGAAATTCCAGCAGAGTTTCCTTTGTTTTCTTGTTGATTTCCGGCCTGTCCCAGGCTAATTTCCCTGCACAATTCCATCTCATACAAAACCATTCATTCAGCAGACTACCCCATCTATCAGTTCACTCCATACCAACATTAACCTGTAGCAACACCATCTCTGCAGCTCAACTCCTAATTCCACCAGGGACGCGAGCAATCCCTTCTCATCACAAACCAACTACAGCTCAGCTGCATCCACTTCTCAAACCTGGAACCCACTTCTCAGTTTAACAACTCCAACCACACAACTGCAACAACAACAACATCACTTGGTTCTTTCTCGGCTGCACACCAACTGCATCATTTCTGCAGCTTCCATCTCAACTGCAACTGCTTCATAACCAGCTGCAACTAACTCACCCTACCTTATAATGTCAGCATCAACAGATCCTTTCATGTTCTTCATCTCAGCCTTAAGCCACTTCTAATGTTCTATCTCCAACTGCAGTATCATCTTAACCACCAACTTCTGCCATTCCAGCTTCATAGCTTCTCAATCTTCCCTGTATAACACTTCACAGCCAGCACCAGTGCCTTCAATATGACTTCAGTTCTTGCCAAACCCTGTAATACAACTTCACATCAGCATCAATAAAAAAGAAATCTCCTTGCACTTCCATTTGTTGTAGCCTCTGCACCCGCAATGCTATTACCAGTACCATCTGTAGCTCCAGCGGCAACTCCACCAAAACTGCAGCACCAACTGCAACTCCTAGCTGAATATGACTTCAACCCATTTTCCAATTCTTCCTTCCTAACACCAATACTGGCAGCAACTTCTTGTTCTTCTCAACTTCAGAAATCCATTAAAACCAATTCAATCAGATTCCGTTAATCGACCCACCACAGACTGCAAATTATCGAACATCTCAGATCCACCATATTCAACCATAAAACCTTTGAATCTCAGAACCCTAACTTCATCTCAATTCAACAGAAATTACATAACATCTTCACTGATTTCCCATCTCAATATTTCCCCGCTCTAACTGATGTAGTTTTTAAGTGGTAGTAAAGTTCGTTCAACTCGGACTCGATAAGATTGGGTTCTAGACTTAAAATATATATACAAAAGGTTTGTCACAATGTCGAGAGAGACTGAGACTCAGGATTCCACCAAATTCCATTCATGTGATTCAAATAATAATTACAATCAATTATAGATCAAATATTAAAAATATGGACTCTTATTCTTTGCCAAAAAGTAGATTTTTGAAAAGCAATGATTGTAAATCAAAAGCATGATGTATCAAAAATACATAGACCAAGCATACACCATCAAACGAAATCACACACATTCAATAAAAATCATAAATCGATTAAAAATCAATGCAAATAGTCATAAAAGAATTATTAGAATTACCACATGCGTGAAATAGGGCTTCCTCCGTCATCCCAGTGTTAGGGTTTAGCTTCTCATATCAAAAACAGGCTCAAAAGAATAAATCATGGCTCAAAAGTTGTTTTTATTGAAGAGATGATATGATTCAGTGAATATGCAACGACGTAATGGCGTTACAGAGTTCACTGTTACAGGAGGTGTGGCTAACTGAAGACAAATGTGGCTGTTCAGCTGTTACAAAGAGAATACTATAGCAGTGTTGCGAATTTGAGACGCTGTTCTTAGTTGCAACGCTTGTTCTTCAGCAGCAGCAGAGACAGGCTTCCTGTAATCTCTGATTCTCGCCTCCTGAGCTCTCATATCGACCCCAAACTCTCAGTTTTCTTCTAGGGGACCTAAGCATCCTATTTATACACAAAAGGGTCATTGAATCTTTCCCAAATCGCATCAAAATTCCCTTTTTCCTTTCTTGGCAGTCACGGCAATAATCACTTCCCATATTTGTTTTACGCGTTTCTGAGCTTTCCTACTTATCTCAAACTCTTCCTTGGATATATATGTATCTTTGGAAAGAGTTTACTTGCCTTTAATCTCCTTGAATAACATATTTTGAACCCATGAAGCTGTGTTTCCTTATTTTACTTTGATTCCAATTCCCCGCTATTCTAGCCCAAGTTGATCGGTCCAAACACATGTATTAACCCTGTATAACCATGAGAAGTTCAACCCACTCTAGCTTAGCAATTAAATCTCCATAAAATAGCTCCAATAATCGAGTCCAAAATTTGCCAGGCGCTGCACATAGTTTCCCGCCAAAATTTCTAATTTGAAACGTGAAGAAGGTGACCTCCCTCTTATCCAATCCGGGTCTCCCTTTAGCAGATGCCTGGAAATGGGTCACCCCTTAGTAATTAGGTTACCCCTTATCCAAAGTGAGAGTCCGTATAGTAATTTTCTCCCACGAGCGCAAAAACCACTTTTTTAGCCAATTTCGCCGCAAAAGCTTATTTCTCCAAAAATACCTACAGGGACATAAAAAGCCATAATAAATATACAATCGAGCACTAATAATATATACAATTGAGATTATATAAGACACATAAATGCGTCTATCAAATACCCCCAAACTTATTATTTGCTAGTCCTCGAGCAAATCAAATAGAAAATAAAATCCTAACTCACTGTCGCAGGCATCGTCGATTGCATTTAGCGTATGCAATAAGCCTTTAAACCCCTAGGTGTCCCTAGTGGCCGAGTTATAGTCTCGGGAGGGCTTACTAGAGATATACCCACAAAACCTTTATACTCCAGACCCTAGCTATCTATAACGAACCTGAAAGGCACTAAAGAATCTCCTTGGTTGGCATACTTATTGACTACAAGAAGAAGTACCCTGATGCGAAATTCCAATTGATGTACACGAGTTTGCACTCAAGCATACTAAAATTCATATAAAGTGACAGAGCTCTACTCAGATAGTTGCACCATGGACATCAATATCCTTAGTCAAAACTAATCACATGAATAGATCAAGAAGATGGATATAGAGAAAAACATAGATGGTTTTGATGTTTACTAAGTGAACGACGTTTCCCATATCTGTCTGAAGGCCTCCGCCAAAATGAACCTATCATAATGGATTGAGATATTAGTCTGACTAATATCAACACACTGGCATATACAAGGGAACTAGTGGTTGATAACCTAACTCTAGGTCAACACAACTGGCAAGGGTACCAGTGGTCGACTTTATTGAATTTATTCCTTTTGGTCAAATGGCCTGGTCTCAATTTTTTATTTTTTATTTTTTTTTCTTTGTTTTTTTTTTCATAATAATTTTTTTTTCAACTTTTTGGTAACTACCATTTTTTTCATCTTTTTTTTTTCTCTCTTTTTCTTTTTCAACTTTTTTTTTCATGGTATCTCAATCACTCTCACCATAACATTGGTAACCACTTGAATCGTGAGACCCACCTAATCACTTAGAGTACATAGTTTAAAAACAAAATAAAATAAAAATAGAAGTGAAAATGACTCAACGAGATATGGTGAAACTATCATGTTATTTCTAACATCTGAGCTTTGTGCTTTTATGAATAGACTCTTCTAGATGTTTCCATCTAATCAGATTGGTTCCTCAACTCCTATGATCAAAATGCTTCCATCCACTTAGATTAGTTAGTGCAATCCTCAATAGGCATAAATTTCTAGGTTCTGGAGTTTATTTATTCATAATGCAACTAAAAAGTTTCTCCCATACCCCCAAACTTAAATCTAACATTGTCCTCAATGTTCTAAAGATGAAATTAAAAGCATGAACAAGGAGAAACTGTTACCATTTGAAGCAAAAGAGATAAGGAAAGATATTACTGTGTCGCATGAATGTTGGGTTACCTCCCAAGAAGTGCTAAGTTTAAAGTCTTCAGCCAGACTAAGAAAGGATTAGTCACCTCATAGAATCATAAAGTAATAGCCGAAATTTCTGTGGGTCATCAAAACCAAATAGAGCTATCACAAATAAAAGGAATCTGCAACCTGTCAAATAAAGCACACTCTTGTCTAGTTTCCTTTTTAAGACAACTACATCTAGTTGTGGTTCAGGTTCAGGTTCTATAACTGGGTCCAAATAAAATATTTTCATGGGTTGGAATTCCTCAAAGCTAAGATCCGGTTCAGGTATTAGAGTCTGAAGAAACTCAAGTAAAAATTTAAAAGCACATAATAATAACCTGAATAATTGAGGATCCTCAAAGTCAATCATTTTTGACTCACACAATCGACCACGATGAAACTGGTGGTCAATCTTAAGCAAATGTATCGACCTTAATCTCTTAAAGTGATTAGGTTTAGTCTCAAAACTAAATAATTGACACATATGAAATTTATACGTTCCCACAATTGGTTGAAAAATATTTGGTGGGAAAACAAAGTCGATCTTGGTATCATAGCCTGGTCTAACCTCATCAACTAGAGGATGGGTTTCTAACAACTGAACTTCCTTATGGACATCACTAGGTTCAGAAAAACGTGTGTGAAGATAATATTGTAAAATGGTTGAGGCACATGGAGAATGATAATCACCCCCAAACTTAGAGTTTTGGGTATCTCTAGATAGACTAGCTACAATTTCCTTAATTTCTAGATCGTTGGAATCCTGAAAATAGTCAATTGCTTCTTCTAGGTTATACTCAAGTGACGCATCCTCACCCATATTTAATAGTTGTACGAGTTCATTCTCTTCTTCTAAGACCATTGTTTCTAAATCGCTAGACTCTAAAACGATATTCTCAGAATAAACTCGTTCCTCTAAACCATTACGACTTCGTAATCAAAAGGAAATACTACATCATGTAAAGAAGTGGTATCTCTAATCAAATCCTCGTCCTTTTGAATAGGTGAATAATCATTAAAATTATCGGGATCTGAACCAGAAATAACATTATCATCATAAAGTTCATTTGGAGTAACAAATTCCTGATCACTATGCCCACATATTTCAAATTCTTCATCAACACTATCCTCGTCATAATCATCATAATAACATGAAAATTGTTGAACCTCATCTAAAAAAGTAGTGTTACCAATTCTAACCTCGGCATCTTGATTATGCAAATAACTATCCTCATTTTCAAGGGTACTATTGGAAACACTATATTGGAAATTAATACTATCTTGAGCAGTTCTGTTCTGGGCCTCTAATAAAAGCTTTTGAATCGACTCACATGACTTCCTTATGGTATCGTGTATAAAAGGTTCACTCATGGGTGCATTTTGTTTATTCATTTCTAACACAAACCTATTTGTATTCTCAGTTAATTGTTTGAGAGACTCTTCTAGAGGAAGAACAGGTTCAGAAGGATCATAATAGGGACTAGTTTTCAACATTTTCATTATATTGTCCAAAGACGAGGAACTAGTACTATAATAATCCTTATTTTCTTGCTCGTATGACCGGTGTGTGTGTGTGTATAGTAATTGGACTCACCATGGTATGATCCGTAACCTTGAAAAGGTTGATGTTCCCAATCACTATTCACACTATGGTTAAAATTGTAACGTCCATTTTGAAACTCAGTCGGATATTCGTTGTATTGGCTATTGTGATACCAGTCCGACATTCTTTTGCAGGGGTGTGAGTTATCACAAAATAAAACCCACTGACAGGGGATTCGTGGGTGGATAGAGTCTTACCTCCCGTACCAGACGGGCGATGAACCGTTGAAGTCGACTCAGGCCACCGACTCCGATGTCAATGTACGAACCCGAGGGGCCGAGACAGTATCGTAACTGTCGTCCTTCACTGCAAACAATTGATATTTAATTTTGACCTTTCCTTAGGGTTTAAAAATAATGTCCAAGAATGTCCAAAAAGTCCAAAAATAAAAATGTCCCAAAAAGTAAAAGAAAAATTAAAAAAATAATACCCTATTTACAGTTTCTAAAAATAAAACAAAATAACTATATACAAAATCTTCTTCTTCACTCCTTTCGGATTCCTCTTTTCTCTCCTTCTTTGGCAATGCTTTCCTTTTATAACACTTTTTCTTCCCTTGTAGCTTCGCTCCAAATCTGAAAAGGATCGAAAAATACCAAAACACGTAAAAAAGAACAAAAAATAATAAAAAGAAAAAGAAACCTAAAATAAATCTAAATACAAGTCTGCGTCGGCGGCGCCAAAAATTGATGTAGTTTTTAAGTGGTAGTAAAGTTCGTTCAACTCGGACTCGATAAGATTGGGTTCTAGACTTAAAATATATATACAAAAGGTTTGTCACAATGTCGAGAGAGACTGAGACTCAGGATTCCACCAAATTCCATTCATGTGATTCAAATAATAATTCCAATCAATTATATATCAAATATTAAAAATATGGACTCCTATTCTTTGCCAAAAAGTAGATTTTTGAAAAGCAATGATTGTAAATCAAAAGCATGATGTATCAAAAATACATAGACCAAGCATACACCATCAAACGAAATCACACCCATTCAATAAAAAACATAAATCGATTAAAAATCAATGCAAATAGTCATAAAAGAATTATTAGAATTACCACATGCGTGAAATAGGGCTTCCTCCGTCATCCCAGTGTTAGGGTTTAGCTTCTCATATCAAAAACAGGCTCAAAAGAATAAATCATGGCTCAAAAGTTGTTTTTATTGAAGAGATGATATGATTCAGTGAATATGCAACGACGTAATGGCGTTACAGAGTTCACTGTTACAGGAGGTGTGGCTAACTGAAGACAAATGTGGCTGTTCAGCTGTTACAAAGAGAATACTATAGCAGTGTTGCGAACTTGAGACGCTGTTCTTAGTTGCAACGCTTGTTCTTCAGCAGCAGCAGAGACAGGCTTCCTGTAATCTCTGATTCTCGCCTCCTGAGCTCTCCTATCGACCCCAAACTCTCCGTTTTCTTCTAGGGGACCTAAGCATCCTATTTATACACAAAAGGGTCATTGAATCTTTCCCAAATCGCATCAAAATTCCCCTTTTCCTTTCTTGGCAGTCACGGCAATAATCACTTCCCAAATTTGTTTTACGCGTTTCTGAGCTTTCCCCCTTATCTCAAACTCTTCCTTGGATATATATGTATCTTTGGAAAGAGTTTACTTGCCTTTAATCTCCTTGAATAACATATTTTGAACCCATGAAGTCGTGTTTCCTTATTTGACTTTGATTCCAATTCCCAGCTATTCTAGCCCAAGTTGATCGGTCCAAACACATGTATCAACCCTGTCTAACCATGAGAAGTCCAGCCCACTCTAGCTTAGCAATTAAATCTCCATAAAATAGCTCCAATAATCGAGTCCAAAATTTTCCAGGCGTTGCACATAGTTTCCCGCCAAAATTTCTAATTTGAAACGTGAAGAAGGTGACCTCCCCCTTATCCAGTCCCGGTCTCCCTTTAGCAGATGCCTGGAAATGGGTCACCCCTTAGTGATTAGGTTACCCCTTATCCAAAGTGAGAGTCCGTATAGTAATTTTCTCCCACGAGCGCAAAAACCACTTTTTTAGCCAATTTCGCCGCAAAAGCTTATTTCTCCAAAAATACCTACAGGGACATAAAAAGCCATTATAAATATAAAATCGAGCACTAATAATATGTACAATTGAGATTATATAAGACACATAAATGCGTCTATCACTAACTCAATCTACAATCGATAACATCTTCTGATTCTTCTTGGCAGCATCAAATAACAACGACCACCAAAAGACTGCTCATCACTCGCTTTTGAAAATCCCTGGCCGCCATGCCTTCTTAGTTTCATGTACAGAAGCAGCAACGATTTTCTTACCATCTCCGTATTTTTCTCTTCAATTTCGATTTCAAAAACCCTTGAATCTCCTCAATCGAACAATCACAGAGACCCATCTCTTTCATCAGCTTCAATTCTTCTCTGCCTCAATTTCGGTTCAGCACCAGCTTCATCTTCCCAATTTCAGATGGAAATTGGCTCAGACCTGCGCCCCCCTTTCCTCTCTCTCAAATTCGTTTCAGGTGAACAAATGATAAGAGAGACTCTGAATTTTAGGTCGTGTAGAATGTGGATATAACCACCTTGGTAGAGTGGATAAGGGCCAACCAACCAATAGAAGGCTTGTCGGTTTCAGATAACCGACGACTCAATTCTTCGACTCAACTGTCAGTTATGCGAAACTGACAATTTATTCTTCACCTCCTCCTTGCACAACCTAGCCAGCTCCAAATATATTTCGCCCGTCATTTGACCTTTACGCTCCAAATGAATGACTTTTCTCCTCTCGAATTCTTCCACCAACATCAACCATTCTTTTACTTCTCAAATCTACTTATTCTCTTCAATTTCTTTTCATCACTAAAGTTGTCATGCTTTTCAGACAATATTTGCATCACTAATGACGACATGCTTTTCAGATAAAGATGAAGAAATAAAAGCAAATAATGAGAAATAATCCGCCTCCAACACTTTTGCCCTTTTAAGCAACATTTCTTCTTATTTTGTTCCAAATGACTCCAAAGTACCTAAAACTCAAAAGCAAACACAAGATACATAATTTTCAAGAAAATTAAACAAAGAAAGCATAAACAATAGATAAATATTAAAGTGTTTTAGACACCTATCATATACACTATCATACACTCCAAATAGTAAAGACTCATTATGCTCGCAGATAGAAAGAATGTTCAATAATTACAAGAAGGTTACAGAGTTCCCACCTGTTTTGATGACAAGCCACGCCTACCTCGAGATCGTCAATCCGCTAGTTCATCCCTTGAATCGGTTGTTGTTAATAAAGACTAAATGTTAATCACACAAGAACTCTAAGAGATTAGCCAAAAGGCTCATACAAGGCTTATGACACAAACTCATACAGTTCTCTAATTATAAGTTAGATGAACTATCTAATGGTTCTATGTCCACTTATGGTTCTATATCCTTCCAAGTCTATCTTTAGTACATCTAAAGGTTTACTAATTCAATTAGATTGGTTCTGTATTATATTAGATATGTCGTAAGAACACCTACAACTTTGTAAAAGGAACCAAAAGCTAATTTAGACCATAAGATGTCCAAGTTATCAAAATAGGAAACTATGCCTAAGCCCAAATCCACTAAACAAGACCATTAACTTAAGAACCCTGATTTTGGGCATACCAAAATCTTTCTAGGCATACAAAATAATAGTCCCATCTTGGATGACCTTATAAGGGTACCTTATGGGTAGTTCAATTACCTATATACCCTTAATACAAAAATCTAAAATCAGTTTTCTAAAAAATCAAAATTAGTTTCCCTTACCATCTCTTCTTCTTCCTCCTCCTCCTCTAGCCGAACTCTTCCCCCTCCTGCGAAAAAAAAAAATTCATCATCGTGATTAATTATCGATTCGTAAAAAATTGATCGTCGATTAAACTCAACCACATAATGACTCGTACAAAGAAAAACAGGGACTAGGCAAACCAAATCGTCTTCTAATCCATCAATTGAAGAAGAAGAACCAATTGAAGATGAAGGTGTAGAAACTGAAAATCAACCACCAATTGAACCAGAAATTGAACCAACTGCATCTCCAACTCCGGAAATGAGGATAAGAAAACAAGTTTTACAAACCCAATCTCCTAGTTGCTGTTTTTCATCGATTAAATGACGGTTACAGTGTTGGGTTTAGCTCAAAATTGAGTTGCGTTTTTAGCCGAACTGTTCTTCACAAAAGCTTCATGTAAGTGTATATGAACAGTTCGGCATGAAATTTCAAGCCGAGCCTAGTCACAGATAGAGATGCATAGGGATTCGGCGTATTCGATAATCATAATATGTGCCGAACCTAGCACATTAACGAGGTTCGGCTATTACGATATTCTCAATATGTGCCGAACCAATAACAATATTTTAACCCAAAAAATAACAAATTGATGTTCGGCTCATACGATTTTCGAAATATAAGCCGAACCGGTAATTATTTTTTTTCCGAGCTATTCAGGTTGTTGTTCGGCTTACTATGAAACTTTCATATAAGCCGAACTAGTGTCTAGCAAACAGTTCGGCACATGCAGTAAACAGATTCAGTAAGCCGAACCGTTCATCAATTCTGTGAGCCGAACCTCAACCTGTTTCGCCGAACCATGATTCAAAAAACCTAACTTTTGATAATTGAGAGCTATAGAAGTGAGATTAAGTATAGGATATAAGTGTACCTGTGTATTAGAAGCATTGGGTTCCTCATCAATGTCTTCATCATCAGGATTTGGCTCATAAAAATCATCATCTTGAGTTTGTGTTTGAGTTTGAGCTTGAGTGGGTGTAAAATCATTCTCATAATCTAAGAAATCAGCCATTTCTGGATCATTGTTGTAGTTGATATGTATTTTCCTAGGTTTTTTAGATGAATGATGACCCTCCTCATCCTCCATTTAATCAAGAATTAGAATATTTAATCACTAATCAAGAATATTAACACTAATACGTAAAGGGCAGATTTGCCATTAAAAATTTTTTGGTTAAAGGTTATCTGATTTTGCTATTTCACAACCTTTTTTGTCTTCATTCAGTATGCCTTGGAAGATTTTGGTGTGCCCAAAATTATAGTTCTAACTTAAGGCCTGGTCCATCTGAGTCAAACAACGGTCACTAACAATCAACGTTTGGTCAGAGGAAGTCAATTAACGGTCAACGTCGATAGTCTAGGTCAAAGTCTGATCCAAGTCAGACAGTTAAGGTCAACCGGTCAAAGGTCAAGTCCATTGGATCAAATACGACTCAACAGAGTCGACTCGGTCAAGGTATACTGAGTCAGATTTGGTTAACTCAGTCAGACACACCAAGTAAGATCAGCTAAGCTGACTGATAACAGGGTTCTGATACTGGCCAAAGCACAGGCAAGTATACTAAAGCGCAATCATGGTGCAACACAAAACATGCCCAGATTATGGCCAACAACCTAACTCTACTTCATACCACAAAGTCTTCTTCTTAATCATCTCAATAGAAATTCATTCCACAACTACAATTTCCATTACAATACTAACATAATCACTTCAACTGAACTTCAGTCACAACCATCGTCTTCACTATGGCAGCTTCAACATCCATAGCAAACCCAAACATCCACTAAACTAACCATGATGATACATAAAACAGTTAGCCATAACAAAACCACCAACTGCACTGTCGGTTCAAGTCAAAGACATCTGAGCTGCAATCAAAACCGTCTCCACTTCTAACTGCACTCAAGCTCATTTCAATATCAGCAACACTATCACGTTCCTCTAGTTGCAGATTCAAATCAACACATGTCCTAACATACAACTAGAATATTCATTCAATAACAAATCCAGTTTCATACTTCATCTCTTTATGTCTGCGATAACAGCATCATCAATACCTTTCTTGCAACTTCCATTTCTGCCACCTTTGCGACATCCTTCTATGAAAGTTTTGTAACAACAATCTTCAGAACTGCCTTGTCTCTATTCAACCCCTCAGCATTAACAATTCATCCATCCTATACTGCAACTACCTATAATTCAGTTCAACAATACCACAACCTATCTGGCTAGCCAATTTCCAGTTCATCTCCATCTTCTAATCACCAATCCTTGACACAGTTGTTCAATCACCATTTACAATTCCACCTGCATCACCTCAGCAACAACATTATCCACTTCATCAACACCTGCAACATCAACCAATCTAATACTACACTATCAGAACTAACACAACCAACACCATCCCTTCTACTGCCTTAATTCTCTATAAGATTCCAAATCTCAAATTTGCAGATGTCAAAATAACACACAAACCTCATTCACCCGAATCTCAGATCATTCACCACAACTCAAACCCAAGACAAACAACCCTAATTAGAATGAATCCTAATTTCCGGTTTAATATAGGGAAGAACAGAAACCCTAATTCTCTACAACCTCAAAATTAAACCTCATACAATCTCTAACTCAAAATTTACAGATAACCATCTTTAATCTACCAACACAAATCAATTTCATGAAAAGAAATCAATCAAATCGGAACCCTAAATCATCTTACCCTTTTCTGCTTCTTCCACAACTCAGTCGATAGCATCATCACCTTCTCCTTTGATTCATCAGGTTACTAAACTCCCTATGACTTACTCACACAGTTTCAAGCTCAAATCACTCGAATTGAAAATCAGCAGAGAAAAAGAGAGAGAACAGAAGAAGAGAGAAAGAAAGAAAGAATAAAAATGAAGAATAAGCTGAAGTTTATCTTCTCAATTTACTCCCGATAAGACCAAGGGAAAACTATGGAACATCCGCTGAATTTGATAAGAGCAGCCCCAGTCGGTCTAATGGAAAAAATATTATTTTTCCTCTCACTAATCTGATGAAATCTTCTTCGTTTGACATCCGAATGACACGTTCGAGTACTTAATTCCATGTAACTTTTCGAGACATATTCAACGATACTATTTTTGAATCTAAATTATTGTTGGATTAATTTCTATTAATTAAAATCTATGTTAACTAATCGAGTCATTAGCTGTTAATTCGACTCTTGACTGATCTAATAGCGTTGACGTGCTTGAGGGTCCTTACATAGACCTATATCCCGTCTTATTTTATGCAGGCTTGGTATTGGGAACATGTTCCTCCGTGCGCGCCTGAGCCTAACGAACTCGCAGTTCATCGTGAGGAAGATGTGGAGCAGGATGATGGTTCAATCAAGAAGATACATGTTACTTACGGTTACCCGCGTATGGATCATTGGAATTTGAAGGGGAAAGTACCCCAGGGTGATCTTGGTAAACATTTAGATGTAGCCAAGGATTTCGAACCTTTTCCCTATCAAGACGGTCGATCAGGCCCGGCGTATTATGATTTTGTTGCCCCCTTTGATGTGGAATTGGACTCAACAAATCTTTTGTCAGAGGAAGATTTTGATTCAGTGATGGCAGTGTTGCCTGGCTATCTTCATGGTTTCTATGCTGGCAAGTTCGTCGCTGTATCTTACAACCCTTATCGCGCGGCTCGGCAAGTTGGGTTCGATCAAGGGGTTCCTCATAGGTTAACCCCTCCAGAAAATTCTAGAATCGAAGACATTATCGCTAGCTTCAATTGTTACGTCTTCAAGGAGGCGACTCGTTTTTCTGATCGCGGGATCGATTTTTCGTTCAAGCCGCCTATCCCTACGCGGACTTTGGCGGTTACTGAAGGCGCCCACAAGTATCACGACTTCATTCGGCGCCGAGCTTTGAACTTCCTTCTACGTGAATGATCTCCTCCTCGTGACTTGACCGTTCAAGATCTTCGGGACCTCCACGCTTAGCCGCTGAGCATCACCTAGTTTCAGCTAACAAAGGTCGCTCGGATCCTGTGGTGACCTCTTGGGCCCCGCCCGAGGGTCATGAGCCTGAGAAGCCGAAAAAGGGGTCGTTTTCTGATCGTAAGCCCCCGCGGCTAAATGTAAAGCCGCCTGTAGGTCCTTTAGCGCCTCAGGTATTTGCTATCTACTTTGCCTTGTATTTTTGTTATTTACCACTTCGTTCCCCCTTTATTTTATTTTGATGAGTTGGGCGGCGACAATCACTTCCCCAAGAGACTCCTCCTTCCAGTCGCCTAGGGTGGAAGCCCCCATCTCTTATGTGATGGAGGAATACTTGAATATGCCCGAGTGTGACTGGACTGAAAGTAGTCTAAAGAAGAAAGTTAGGGGAGGCGAACCAGTCGTCTGCTCCGCGCCTTTGTTCCTCTGCTAACACCGCGCCTTTTGATGGATTTCAAATAGTGATTGTAGTTGTAGTGGTAAAAAGTTTCTTTTAAGACTTGTGAAGAAAACAATTTTTAGATTTAAAATTAAACATACAAATAAAGTTGTTCAAAACTTTAGAGAAAAACACCAAGACTTGGATTCCATCATTGACCCATTATTTGATAAATTCTAATTAATATTCATGCAATTTTTATTTTAGAGTGATTCTAATATTATGCCTTTTGTAGATTTTTAAAGTAATAAATGTAAACACCAAGCATGAAACATCAAAAGTATTAAACTAAGCATGCTCCATCAAAACGAATCACAATTATCCAATAAAAATCACTTTTCCAATATAAATTCCATGCAAATAATCAAATAATAATATTGCAAATAAATAATAAAATTAGAATTATACCAATCAATATGGACCAATGGCTTCCTCCGTCGTCTCGGCTAATGGGTTTAGCTCCTCATCCCAAAAACATACTCACAAGATGTGTTCATGGCTAAATATGTGTTTTTATTGATGAAAAATGGTGTAAAAAGAAGTTTGTAACGCTGTAAAAGTGTTACACCGTCATTGTTACAAAGCTTAAATAAGACTGCTGAACAACGATAGTTCTGTTTTGCAGCAGAAGAACGACATCTTTTGTCCGCGTATGCACTGTTGGAAAAACGACTGCCTCTAAGTGTCTGTTCTTCGTGTTCTTGAAGGTTTTCAATGGCGGCAGCATCAACAATATCCTCTCATGTAACTTCTTTGTTTCGGCTCTAAATTCCTCCAAACTCTCTCCTAAGGGTTCCTAAAAACTTTCTTCTTTTTTTCTAAGACTCGAAACCACCTATTTATAGCTCAACAGAGTCCCTTAAATTCGATCAAATCTCTGATTTCTCTTATCTGCCAGTTGGAACGATAATCCGTTCTGTTTTGCTTTTTCACGCTCTGTTAGCTATTAAATAGGCAGCAAACTCTTCTTAAGACGTGAACAAGACTAAATATATGAATTTCCAGCATCAAACTCTCCCAAATATCTCTCACAAATCTTTGAAACTTGAACAACAGCGTACGTGACCTGTTTGGGTTCTGTTTTGTTTCTACGGCTATTCCAACCCAATTGGCTGGGTCCAAACACATGTACATGGTCTTTTATCCTCTGTGAAGTCCAGCCCAGTTGATTCCCACGATTTAATCTCCCTAAAAACAGCCCAATGATTCGAACTCTTCGTTGTTCTTCACAGCAGCAACATTTCCCGCCAATTTTCAAGATTTGGAATTTGAAGATGGTTGCCCCTATCCAGAGTAGGGGTGTCGATAACAGGTACTTAGGGATGCCCTATGTGTCCCTTATCCAAAGTGTGTGTGTCTTTATCAATTTCTCTTGAGTGCCTTTAGTACTTTTCTCCCACGCGCGTAAATAACGCTTTTCGAGCCAATTTCTCTGCACATGATTATTTCTCTAAATATACCTACAAACACATAAAATACCATAATAAGTACAAAAATGGGCACTAACATTATACAAAATCGAGATGAATATAGACATATAAATGCGTCTATCAAATACCCCCAAACTTATTATTTGCTAGTCCCGAGCAAATCAAAACTACAAAATAAAATCCTAACTCACTTTCGCAGGCATCGTCGATTGCATTTAGCGTATGCAATAAGCCTTTAACCCTAGGTGGACCTAGTGGCCGAGTTATAGTCTCGGGAGGGCTTACAAGAGATATACCCACAAAACCTTAATACTCCAGACCCTAGCTATCTACAACGAACCTTGGAAGGCACTAAAGAATCTCCTTGGTTGGCATACTTATTGACTACAAGAGGAAGTACCCTGATGCGAAATTCCAATTGATGTACACGAGTTTGCACTCAAGCATACTAAACTTCATATAAAGTGACAGAGCTCTACTCAAATAGTTGCACTATAGACATCAATATCCGGAGTCAAAACTAATCACATGGATAGATCAAGAAGATGGATATAGAAAAACATAGATGGTTTTGATGTTTACTAAGTGAACGGTGTTTCCCATATCTGTCTGAAGGCCTCCGCCAAAATGAACTATCCTAATGGATTGAGGTACTAGTCTGACTAATATCAACACACTGGCATATACAAGGGAACCAGTGGTCGATAACCTAACTCTAGGTCAACACAACTGGCATATACAAGGGTACCAGTGGTCGACTTTATTGAATTTATTCCTTTTGGTCAAATGGTCTGGTCTCATTTTTTTTTTTCATCTCATTTTTTTTCAACTTTTTTTTTCTTCATGGTATCTCAATCACTCTAATTCACCCTAGGATTGGTAACAACTTGAATCATGAGCCCCACCTAATCACTTAGAGTAACATAGTTTAAAAACAAAATAAAATAAAAATAGAAGTGAAAAGGACTCAACGAGATATGGTGAAACTATCATGTTATTTCTAATACCTGAGATCTGTGCTTTTATGAATAGACTCTTCTAGATGTTTCCATCTAATCAGATTGGTTATCAACTCCTACAACCAAAATGCTTCCATCCACTTAGGTTGGTTAGTGCTATCTTTAATATGCATAAATTTATAGGCTCTAGAGTTTATTTAAAACAAAAAGTTTCTACCCCACCCCCAAACTTAAATCTAACATTGTCCTCAATGTTTCGCATGAAAGAACAGTACCAAAATATAAGTAACATGAGGAAATAGTAAAGAGAGAGTTCGGAAAGATAGTACCTGAGTGAAGTGAAACCAAAAACTGACAGAAAAATTATACAACATACAAATCGCCTCGATGGTTAATCAAGGGTAAACAGGGTCCTCCAGAGAGACCTCCTCAACATCACCTGTAGGAAAAGGCTCTAAAAAGGGCTTCAATCTCTGACCGTTAACCTTTGAAGAACTAGTACCATCTGATGTCTCAATCTCAATAGCGCCATGAGGAAAAACAGTACAGACCACAAAAGGACCGGTCCACCGAGAGCGCAGTTTCCCGGGGAATAGATGCAAACGAGTGTCATACAGAGGAACTTTTTGACCTGGAGAAAATGACTTCCGTAAAATATTCTTATCATGCACAAGTTTCAGCACTATCGTATGCATCTCTACGAATCTCGTCCAACTCATTGAGCTGGAGCTTTCTGTGAGCTCCTGCCTTGTCAAGTGAAAAGTTCAACTGCTTAATAGCCCAATAGGCTCTATGCTCAACAGGCAAGTGACATGCCTTGCCAAATACTAAACGGTAGGGTAACATTCCAATGGGTGTCTTAAACGCGGTACGGTAAGCCCATAAGGCATCAGTAAGCCTCGACAACCAGTCTTTCCTATTGGGATTAACTGTTTTCTCTAAAATGCGCTTAATTTCCCAATTGGAAACCTCTCCCTGACCACTAGTCTGTGGATGATATGGGGTAGCTACTTTGTGGGTAATACCATATTGTTTCATTAACAGAGCAAACGTTCTATTACAAAAGTGTGAACCCCCATCACTAATTATAGCTCGCGGTGTAACAAAACGTGTAAGTATATTCTCTTTCAAAAACTTAATTACGACCCTATGGTCATTTGTTTTACACGGAACCGCCTCAACCCACTTAGACACATAGTCTACAGCGATAAGTATGTAAAGATAACCTAAAGAATTAGGAAATGGACCCATAAAATCAATGCCCCACACATCAAAGACCTCAATCACTAAAATAGGATTCAAAAGCATCATATTTCTACGGGAAATGGTTCCTAACCTCTGGCAACGATCACAAGAAACACAGTGACTATGGGAGTCTTTAAACAGTGAAGGCCAGTAAAATCCACACTGCAGTATCTTAGCAGCAGTCTTCTTAGCACTAAAATGACCCCCACAAGCATGTTCATGACAAAAGGAGAGAATACTGGACTGGTCACTCTCAGGTACACATCTTCTAATAATCTGGTCGGGACAATACTTAAACAAATAAGGATCGTCCCAAAATAAATGCTTAACCTCGGCTAAAAACCTAGCACGATCTTGTTTACCCAAATGTTGAGGGGTACGGCCAGTAACAAGATAATTCACTATATTTGCATACCAAGGTGATTGGGAAACAAAGAACAATTGTTCGTCAGGAAAGTTATCCCTTATAGGAAGTGCATCACTAGGGGAACTAACAACTAACCTAGATAAGTGGTCTGCTACTACATTTTCAGCACCCTTTTTGTCTCTAATGTCTGGAGAAAATTCTTGTAACAACATATTCCACCTAATCAATCTAGGTTTGGTGTCCTTCTTAGACAAAAGGTATTTCAAAGCAGCATGATCGGTATAGATTACGATCTTAGAACCTAATAGGTAGGATCTAAACTTATCCAAGGCAAACACGATGGCTAGCAGTTCCTTCTCGGTAGTTGTATAGTTCAATTGGGCATCATTCAGAGTTTTGCTAGCATAGTAAATCACATCTACTCGTTGACCTAACACAACGCCTATAGCATAATCTGAAGCATCACACATAATCTCAAAGGGTAGGTTCCAGTTGGGTGCCTGGACTATGGGAGCGGTAGTGAGTAAATTTTTAAGCTTCTCAAAAGCCTCTAAACAAGCATCATCAAAGAAAAACTTAACATCTTTTGCAAGCAAATTGCAAAGAGGTCTAGACAAGCTAAAATCCTTAATGAATCGTCGGTAAAAACCTGCATGCCCTAGGAATGACCTAATGTCTTTTATGGTTTTTGGGATCTGTAATGTCTTAATAAGGTCAACTTTGGCTTTGTCTACCTCTATACCCTTTGAAGAAATGATGTGCCCTAAAACAATTCCTGATTTAACCATGAAATGGCATTTTTCCCAATTAAGCACTAAATTCTTTTCCTTACACCTAGTCAATACTAATGTCAAATGATGCAAGCACTCATCAAAAGATGAACCAAACACTGAAAAATCATCCATAAAGACCTCTAAAAACCGTTCTACCATATCAGAAAATATGCTCATCATACAACGCTGAAAAGTCGCAGGGGCATCACACAACCCGAAAAGCATGCGTCTATACGCGAATGTACCAAAGGGACGGGTAAAAGTGGTTTTCTCTTGGTCTTCTGGGGCAATAATGATCTGATTATATCCGGAAAAGCCATCTAAAAAGCAATAGAAACTATATATAGCCAATCTCTCTAGCATTTGGTCGATAAAAGGAAGGGGAAAGTGATCCTTCCTTGTGACCTTGTTCAATTTCCTATAGTCGATACAGACACGCCATCCCGTGTTCACTCGGGTTGGGATTAACTCATTATCCTCATTCTGGACTACAGTGATACCTGATTTCTTGGGAACAACCTGAACGGGGCTGACCCACTCACTTTCTGAAATTGGGTAGATAATACTCGCATCTAACAACTTAAGCACCTCTTTTCGAACTACTTCTTTCATGTTATGGTTCAGTCGACGTTGCATCTCCCTATACGGTTTGGAGTCTTCCTCTAAATGAATCTGATGCATAAAAACGGTAGGACTAATACCCTTAATGTCTGCTATAGACCACCCTAAAGCTTCCTTATTCTCTTGAAGTACTTTTACTAGCCTACTTTCCTGATCACTATCCAAGTCGGCAGCAATAATCACAGGTAAAGTCTCATATGGGCCTAAGAACACATACTTCAGGTTATCTGGTAGTGGTTTGAGGTCCAACTTAAGGGGCTCTTCTAAGGAATGAACTGAGGTAGTCTCAGAAGCTGGTAATGGTTTGAACCTAGATTTCCATCTATCAGTGTCTAACACAGGGGTAGAATCTAATAGAGCATTCACTTGTTCAATGGTACTATCATCGTCAAAATCTAAACCAAAATGGGATAGACAACTCTCTAATGGGTCTTCAGACAAGATGTTTGGTAATGACTCCTGAACTAAGGATTCTATCATATTCACCTCTTTAACACATGTGTCATCTAGCTCATAAGGTAGCTCACTGACATTAAAAATGTTCATTTCGATAGTCATATTACCAAAGGATAAATTCATCACACCATTTCGACAGTTTATGATCGCATTAGACGTAGCTAAGAATGGGCGACCTAAAATCACCGATATCTGGTTCTCTGGGTCAGGGACAGGTTGGGTATCTAGGACCACGAAATCCACTGGATAAATAAACTTGTCGACCTCAATAAGAACATCCTCGAGAACACCTCGAGGAATTTTGACAGACCTATCAGCTAACTGCAGTGTTATCTGAGTAGGTTTCATTTCACCAAGTCCTAGATGTAAGTACACATGGTACGGCAGTAAGTTGACACTGGCTCCTAAGTCAAGTAAAGTTTTTTCTACCCGGTGTTTACCTATTGTACAAGCAATGGTTGGGGAACCTGGGTCTTTGTACTTTGGATTGGTAGTGTTACGAATGATTGAACTTACATGACTAGCTAAAAAGGCTTTTTTATGGACGCTAAGTTTTCGCTTTCGCGTACACATATCCTTAGTGAACTTGGTGATGAGTGATAAATAGTGCATATTTATATATATTTTTGTTGGCATTTAACTCATCTTTTGTGCATTAATTCTACATTTTATCCCATATTCTGTATTTTCAGTGTTTTCAAGAATAAATATTTTTCTTACTTAATTTTTTATTTTTAGGTATTAAATAAAGTCTAGATGAATTGCGGAGCGGAATAGAGCAGAAAAGTAGTAAAAAGCTGGGAGGAATTACGCGAGGAAGCCGCGAAGAATGTTGTGCACAAGACCAAGAGGGTAGAAATGGGCTCAAGAAGGAAGAATTATTCTTAAAGAAGTTATGGGCCCGGCATACCCAAGGCCCAATACCCTTTCTCAAACCCATTTCCACTACCCAAACCCGTATCGGATTTCAGCCGTCAGATCTAAGCATTTCAGCATCCTACGGTCGCTCCATTATCGCACATCAACCTCCGAAGCTCCCGCTTTACATCGCAACACCGATCTCCATCTTGGGCCGTCCTTTTCGTTGCATTCCTCCATCCGACGGTCGCTACCCACAGCATCCCATCTCATCGTTGGATCCACCTACCATCGTCACATCCTACGGATCAGCTCGCCAAACATCGAATCAGATAATTCCGCTTTACACCCTAGCACCGAAGCCTATACTACCACCCAAACACCCCCTTCTTCCCAAACATCGATCTCATCTTCCTCCACCCGACCACTTCCAGAACCACTATCGCCTGCAACTCCCTGCCACCACCAGACCTCGAGCTCCACCACCACCACAAACACCCGACAACACCACCATCTCCATCAACAGACAACAAAGCCCATCACCCTATTTCACCCATTTCATTAACTCTACCCACTGTTAGGGTTCTGACATGAGAGAACTAGGGTGATGGTAATGGAATTCATAGCAGAGAAGCAGAAGAAAGCATGGGCAATCGATAGCAAGGAGCAGAAGAAGGCATGGGTCGAGCAGATTTTGGGAGTTTGTAAGTCCAATTTTTTGTAAATTAAGAAAACCTAATTTTCTGTTTTTGGGATTTACCATCAGGTTGAGTGTTCTGATATAAAAGGGGCACTGTGTAACTTTGTGAAAAAGAGAGGGGAGACCCAAGTTTACTTTGAGTGAAAATTTTCTGAGTCAATTGGAAGTGTTCTGTGTCCTGTCACTATTGATTTCTCCATGAACACCAACACTGTTAGTATCATGTTAGGCTCTCTACTCATGAACTAAGCATCCTAACTAGGGTTAAGATGAAACCCTTAGCCTTAATGCTAGGATGTGTGCTTATTGCTGCTGTTTTATGCCAAGATCACTGTGTAGGATATAATTTTTGCTGATGAACAACATGTTGCTTTCACCTAGAATGTCAAGCATCCTAGGTAGTTAGAGTTCCTCTATGTATGTTCACTGACTCTAAATTGCTTGTTATTGTGTTTTGATTAGTTGTTCTTTAAACAGACAACTAATGCTTGCCTTGATTGAGTGATTGGAGGTAGTTTATCCACTTTAAGAAGCTGAGTAGTGCAATAGCTAACATGCTAGTATGGGCTGAGAGGTGAATTCTCAAACCCTAGTTTCCATTCATCTGATTCACCATATCTTTATTGTTGTTCAGAAATTTTCTCCTCATCATTTGCTTGTTCATCTTCAGTTCTCTGTGTAACCTTGCTTCAATCTCAATGATTGAATTAGTGTCATGTTCTGCCTCCAAATCTGCTGTTCAGTTAATGTGAATGATTGGTATCAATGATTAATGATTAGTGCTCCAGAAATAAATGCTAATGTTAATGTTCAGTCAATGGTTAATGATTAATGTTAATGTTCAGTTAATGTAAATGATTAGTAGTTAGTGATTAATGCTTCAGGAATAAAGACTGTGTTGATTTTGATGCTAACCTGAAGTCAATGCATTGAATGTTTAATGTTAGTGGAAAATTAATGTTAGTTCTGTCTAATAAATGCTAGTTCTGTTTATGATTGAGAAGTTAATGTTAGCTCAGTTAATAACTGTTAATGGTTGTGAATTTAATGCTTGTTCTGTTAATGGTTGTTAGTGGAAAGTAAATGCTAATTCTGTGTAATGATTGGGAAGTTAATAACTGCTAATGATTAGTTCTGTTGAATGTTAATGATTAGTTCTGTTTAATGTTAGTGAAAAGAAATAAATGTTAGTAATCTGCCTTGGCTAGTATAATCAGCAAGAATTTGGTCACAATAAGAAAGATAGCACTTGCACCCCCTTGTCCCTGTGGAACTGACCTGTGCTTGCCCTGTGTTGCTTGCCGACACTGTGCACTTGCAGTAGAATTTTTAGGACTACATTTCTAGTCACAACAAGTTTTTGGCGCCGCTGCCGGGGACTCGGTTGCGGCGCACTTGCTATTTCTTTCTTGTGGGTTGTTGCTGAACTGCTGCTGCTTACTGAACTGTGCTGTGGTGCTGGTGGAAATCTGCTGTTGTGCTAAGCCTGTTACTGAACTGGGCTGCCAAGCTACTGTGTGCTGCAGTTTTCTTTCCCTGCCAACCTACTTCTCCTGCTGCTGCTGCTTTGTGCTGCTGACCTGCTAGCTTCCCCTAAGCTGCTGCTCCTGCTGCTGTTGTGTTGCTGCTGCTGCTGCACTTGCAGCTTTGCTGAACCAAAGCCCAACTGGGCTGAAAGCTGCAGAAGGTGAATCAAAGCCCAACTGGGCCTCAGAAAAGCCAAAGCTGTGTAGGACGATCCAAGCCCAACTGGGCTTTTGCAACTAAAACCGAACAGCTGGGCTGTGCTATTCAGGTAGGCCTAACCCATGAGCTAACCCAACTGGGCCTCATTAAATTCATTTGGGCTTGTATTTAAGTAATTAAGTTTGGGCTTGTAATAATTTTTTAATTTTCTTTTTCTTTCTATTTGGGCCTGTAATAATTTTTAATTTTCTTTTTTTTTTTTTTTT
>NC_039363.1:89454299-89460877 GCF_003573695.1 Papaver somniferum
TTTGGGCTCTACATTTTATAAACCAAAACCCATTGTGAAACCAAAACCCACTCAAAACCAAATCATCAAAAAACCCATTTTAAACCAAAATATTGGGCCTTTTGTGGTTCAAAAATTGTTTCCGACTGCTCTGACCAACATGTTAGTTGAGGTACCTGCTAGGACATGATTGTGACCTACAGAGACCAAACAAACAGACTCGTTAGAATTAACCCGGACGATCCAATCGAAATCCTTAGTTCTGAGGTAGACAGTCCAGATCAATCAGAAACAATGGGAGAACCCCGTACACTCAAGGATTATATGTACCCAACGAGAACTAGTCAACCATCTTGTATTGTGCTACCCGAAGCCAATGGCCATTATGAGCTGAAATCGAGCACAATACAAATGCTTCCAGTTTTTAAAGGTGTAGAAAATGAAAACCCATACCACCATGTGAGAGAATTTGAGGAGATTTGTGGAACTCTGCGTTTCACTCAAATGTCTGACGAAATCCTAAAGTTGAGGCTTTTTCCTTTCTCCCTTAAAGATAAGGCTAAGGCCTGGCTGTATGCTTTACAGCCTCAATCCATCATGTCTTGGGATGACCTCATCAAGGAGTTTTTCAAAAAGTTTTTCCCAAATCACAAGACTGCGACAATTCGTCAAAGTCTGAATAGCTTTGTGCAATTAGAGGGTGAGACCCTAGCTAGATACTTGGAGAGATTCAATGAATTATTGCTCCAATGTCCCCATCATGGTTTTGAAAAATGGAGACTTGTGCAAATTTTATATGAAGGTCTAGATGTGTCCACCCGAACAACGGTTGAGTCAATGTGCAATGGTCTTTTTGTAAACAAGACTGCTGATGCGTCTTGGGACTTCCTGATTGAAGTAGCTGAGAAGACGCAACAGTGGGAATCCATTCGTGAACCTAGAAAGACTACACCTGTAGCTAGAGTCCATAGGATTGAGTCTGATTTTGAAGGAAGTGCAAAGATGGCTGCGCTAGCAAGAAGAATAGAAGCGTTAGAACTACAGAAAAACGCAAACCCTTCTCCCACTACCTTTTGTGAACATGTCGAAATGGCTATATGTGCTCTATGTAATGGATCTGATCACCAAGTCAATGATTGTCCGGAAATGCATGCATTCCAGGAATCTAAGCTTGAGCAAGCACACGCTATGTTTCAAAAACAAGAGCACAACCCATATTCACAGACCTACAATCCAGGATGGAGAAACCACCCCAACTTTTCATGGTCCAAAGGCCCTTCCCAAGGAGGACCATCTCAACCAAATCAAGGCTATCAAAACAACCAAGGCTATCAATACCCGAGAAACCCTCAACAGCAGTCGTACCCTCAATACACTGCTGACAAGAAATTGTCCAACATTGAAGAAAGTATCAATCAATTGACCCAACATCTGATGAAAAACGAGAAAGCAACTGATCAGCGAGTCACCGCTCTAGAACTACAGATGGGTCAAATTTGCGATGCATTGAATACAAGAGAAAAGGGTAAACTTCCTAGCCAACCCAAACAAGAACCAAAGAGGATATTTCAAGCAGGCACAACATCATCATCTTGCGAAAGAACCTCACCCGATCAAGTCCATTCCATCACCACTCTCCGAAGTGGTAAAGTTGTTGAGAACAATGTAGGCATACCACAAACAAGTGAATCCGAGCCAAACTTAGCATTGCCTACACCACCTAAGGAAACCTCCAGTCCCGAAAAAGAATCCGAGCACATTAGTGAAGCCTACAAACCTACTGCTAGGAATGTCCCTCTACCTCCTAATGTTCCTATTGCTCCTTTTCCTCAGAGGTTAGTTCGCCAACAGATAAGCACTCACTACAATGAGATGTTAGAACTGTTCAAAAGAGTCAACATCAACATTCCTTTTCTTGAGCCAATTAAGCAAATCCCTGCATATGCCAAATTCCTCAAAGATTTGTGCACTCAAAAGCGCAAGATTAATGTGCACAAACGTGCTTTCTTAGCTGAACAAGTGAGTTCCATTATTCTCAACAAAACTCCACCCAAGTTTAAGGACCCAGGTTGTCCAACAATCTCTTGCACTATCGGAGAACACACGGTCAATAGAGCTTTATTAGATCTAGGTGCAAGTGTGAACCTCCTGCCATATTCTGTTTATGTGCAGTTAGGTCTTGGAGAGTTGAAGCCTACACCTATAACTCTCCAATTAGAAGATCGATCTGTCAAAGTTCCTCGTGGAGTGGTAGAAGACGTTTTGATTAAGGTTGAAAAATTCTATTTTCCTGTAGACTTCATTTTCTTAGACACCCAACCTGTCCAAAACCCAAATTGTCACATTCCTGTCATTTTAGGACGTCCATTCTTGGCGACGTCCAATGCGATCATCAACTGTCGGAATGGAGTGTTGAAACTCTCTTTTGGAAACATGACTGTAGAATTGAATGCGTTTAATGTTAGTCAACAACCTGTGAATCTTGATGATGAGGAGGTACATGAAGTCAATATGATTGAGAGTTTGATACAAGATTCATTGACTAGCATTATGTCAAAAGATCCCCTGCAAGCATGTTTGGAAGGTGTTAACTTGGAGTTGTATGATGATGAATACACTAGTGAAGTCCAATCTTTGCTCGAATCTGTACCTCAAATGGACATCACTAAGTGGCAGAATACAGTGGAACAACCCCCACTTTCTGAGGAGTTTGTTATATCTTCGGATGAGTCGCCTAAGGCCAACCAGGAATTGAAACCATTACCTGATACTTTGAAGTATGCATTTCTAGGTCCTTCTGATACTTTACCTGTTATCATTTCTTCACAATTAAACATAGAACAGGAAAACAAGCTTTTAGGAGTACTTGAGGAGCAGAAAGAAGCCTTAGGATGGACCATCTCAGATCTCAAAGGGATAAGCCCCACCATTTGCATGCACCACATTAATCTTGAAGAGAATGCCAAACCATCTAGGGAAATGCAAAGGAGACTTAACCCTAACATGAGAGAAGTCGTTAAGAGTGAGATCTTGAAGCTACTTGATGCGGGTATCATATATCTGATTTCAGATAGTAAATGGGTTAGTCCCATTCAAGTTGTGCCTAAAAAGTCAGGCATTACTGTAGTTCGGAACGAAAATAATGAGTTAGTCCCTTCACGTACAACCACAGGATGGCGAGTATGTGTCGACTACAGGAAGTTGAACACAGTAACAAGGAAGGATCACTTCCCGCTCCCTTTCATTGACCAAATGCTAGAACGTGTGTCTGGACACAGTCACTACTGTTTTCTAGATGGCTTTTCCGGTTATAACCAAATCCACATTGCACCAGAAGATCAGGAAAAAACTACATTCACGTGTCCATTTGGGACATTTGCTTTTAGACGTATGCCCTTCGGGCTGTGTAATGCACCCGCTACTTTTCAGCGGTGCATGATGAGCATTTTTCAGACATGATAGATAGTTTTCTCGAGATCTTTATGGATGACTTCTCTGTGTTTGGTTCCTCTTTTGACGAATGTTTGGACCATCTAGTCCTTGTGCTATCAAGATGTAAGCAAAAGAATCTGATTTTAAACTGGGAAAAATGCCACTTCATGGTGAATTCCGGCATAGTTCTAGGACACATCGTATCGGAAAAAGGAATTGAAGTAGATAAAGCTAAAGTCGACCTCATTCAGCAATTACCTCAACCCCACTCTGTGAAGGGGATTCGATCATTTTTAGGTCACGCTGGGTTCTACCGGCGATTCATCAAAAACTTTAGCCAAATCTCAAGACCTTTGTGCAACCTACTTGCCAAAGATGTTGTCTTTAACTTCGATGCTGCTTGTGTGAAGGCGTGGGAAGAACTCAAGACTCTCCTCACCACCGCTCCTATAGTCCGACCACCAGATTGGAAACTGCCGTTCGAACTCATGTGTGATGCCTCTGATTATGCTGTTGGCGCTGTTCTAGGGCAACGTGTTGATAGACTACCATATGTGATATACTATGCTAGTAAAACTCTTAATGATGCTCAACTCAACTATTCGACTACCGAGAAGGAGTTACTTGCCGTGGTATTTGCATTAGACAAGTTTAGATCTTATTTGATAGGATCTAAGATCATCATATACACTGACCATGCGGCTTTGAAGTATCTTCTTTCTAAGAAGGATGCTAAAGCTCGCCTTATTCGATGGATACTCTTATTACAGGAATTCGACATCGAAATCCGTGATAAGAAGGGGTGTGAGAATGTGGTTGCTGATCACTTGTCCCGATTAACTAGTGAGTCTGTTGATGAATCTGAGCTGATTAGAGAATCATTCCCAGATGAACAGCTGATGTCTATCTCAGACCTTCCTTGGTTTGCTGATATCGTTAACTACCTTGCTGCAGGTAGGATGCCCTCACATTGGTCGATACAAGACCGCTATAAGTTTTTGGCTAAAGTTAAACACTTCCTCTGGGATGACCCATATCTGTTTAAGTATTGCCGGGACCAAATCATTAGGAGATGTGTCCCCAACACCGCACAGAAAGATGTGATATCTTTTTGCCATGACCAGGCATGTGGAGGCCATTTCAGTGCCAAGAAAACCGCTGCAAAGATCTTGCAGTGTGGATTCTATTGGCCATCATTGTTCAAGGATTGCCATGATTATTGTGTTGCCTGTGAACGATGTCAAAAGTTAGGAAGCATTTCGAGGAGAAACATGATGCCATTGAACCCCATTTTGATTGTGGAGATTTTTGATGTTTGGGGGATCGACTTCATGGGTCCATTCCCTATTTCTGACGGTAGATTGTACATCCTAGTCGCAGTTGATTACGTTTCTAAGTGGGTAGAAGCCATAGCAACCAGAACAAATGACCACAAGGTGGTACTTTCATTTCTAAAGGAAAACATATTTGCACGTTTTGGTACCCCTAGAGCTATCATCAGTGACGGCGGTTCACATTTTCGTAACAAGTACTTTGAGTCTTTAGTACGCAAGTATGGCATAACTCACAAGGTTGCTACTCCATACCACCCTCAGACTAGTGGACAAGTAGAAGTTTCTAATAGGGAAATTAAGCACATTCTGGAGAAAACGGTCAACCCGTCTAGGAAAGATTGGTCATTAAGATTGAATGATGCTTTGTGGGCCTATAGAACAGCTTATAAGACACCAATTGGCATGTCCCCCTATCGTCTAGTGTATGGAAAGCCGTGCCATCTACCTGTGGAATTAGAACATCGTGCCTACTGGGCAATCAAGGAGCTGAACTTTTCTCTGGACGAAGCTGGAATTCAAAGGAAACTTCAACTCAATGAGTTGGAAGAATTGAGGAATGAGGCTTATGATAATGCCAAGCTGTACAAGCAGAAGATGAAGATATTTCATGACAAGCGTATTCTACGCAAATCCTTCACTCCTGGTCAGAAAGTCTTGCTGTATGACTCCCGATTACATCTTTTTCCAGGAAAACTGCGTTCCAGATGGAAGGGTCCGTACCTAGTACGCACAGTTTTTCCTCATGGAGCTGTAGAGTTGGAGGATGTCTCCAACAAGAACGTTTTCAAAGTCAACGGGCAGAGATTAAAGCCATTCCTTGAGCCATTTCCACCCGACATTGAAACAACCAACCTGGAGGACCCGGTCTATGTGGACTAAACTGGTCCACTCTTTCCCTAAATAACCAAAAAGTTTTCCAAATGTTTTTCTCCCATAAAAACCAAAATTTTCCTTTTTCCCATCCAAACCAAATGTCTCCCGACAAAACCAAAATTTTTCCAAAAAAAAAAAAGTCCAATCCCATTAAAAACCAAATTGTCTTGTAGATAATATGTTAGTTAAATTTCCTTTTGTATATATTTTGTGCTCATCCATTGTGACTGCTACTATGATGGATTTTTGCCTTGAATAACGGAGTTTTAATCGAGCTTTCGCCGTACAATCGGGTATTCTCTCTCCTTTTACTCCACTCAGCATGTTCCTCTTCATATATTGTTTTTATAATTCTTTCCATGTTTTGAAACATTGAGGACAATGTTTAGTTTAGGTTTGGGGGTATAGAGTAGATACCATGATAAATTGCCATAATAGAAAACGAACTCCATCTTTTTTGAAAAAATTGAAAAAAATGTCAAAAAAAAAAAAAAAAAAAATTATTAAAAAATCAAAATTCAATAAAAAATGAAAAAAAAATGAAAAATCATAAAAATGGAGCTCATTTACCTTGAAATGTTGACTCTTGTGCAAATATGTATTTTTATTAGGAGTCTTAGTCTAGATATTTAGGCACCCTGATTCTAGCACAATTCACATAGTGATAAGAAATTTGCACGCGCACGATCTACCAATACATGTATGGCCTCGATCTTCAAGGTGTTGGATAGGAAGTCACGATTGCCAATCACTTTAGAATACTGAACGAAACTTGACTAGCTTGTTCTTTGGTTGGTTGGGATAGAAGATGGAGGTTACATTAAGAAAGACAACCATCGAATTTAACTGGGTGCATCAAAAAGGGCTACCTCTTGCAAAGTGTCATGTAATTTTTTGTTTCTTTTCGTTATGTATCAAAAGTGCTACCATATGTAAAAATCAGTATTATCAATTGAAAAA